>NC_064642.1:173409066-173712097 GCF_023864345.2 Schistocerca serialis cubense
GGCTTTTTGTTTGGGAGACATACTAAGGTTTACACCAATCATCGAGCTCTGGAATTTCTTATGTCAACAAAATTAACTCATGGCAGATTGTCACGATGGGCGTTGTATCTACAGGAATTTGATTTTAGTATTGTTTACATACAGGATTCTTCAAATATTATTGCTGATGCTTTATCACGTGCACCTATGGGTTTGAAACAAAGTGCTGAAGAGGACTGCTAAGAAAACAATTATTGTTTGATGTATATTCAAGGTGTTGCGTTTGAGAATTTTATTTCGTCTTCGCCCCAGGACATCGCTAAGGAGCATAGTAAGGTTCCAATCTGGAATGACATTAAGGAGAAGTGGAGGAGAAAGGAAAGCGTAGCGATTAGACAGCATTATTTAGTTCGCAATGATATTCTTTTTAAACGAAAATCGGTCGACAATTCTGTTTGGTTAGTTTGTATTCCTGATGAGTGAGTTAATAAACTGATTTGGTATACGCATTTCGGTTATGCACACTTTGGTCCCAGAAAATGCTTTCAAAAATTACGAGAAAATTGCTACTTCAGTAATACGGAAAAACGTATTCGATCTGTTCTTGCCAAATGCAAATTATGTCAAAAGGCTAAGCCGCAAACTAGTTCTCACAGAGCACCGTTGTTTCCTATCATTCCAGCGAAATTAAAGGAGATGGCTGCAGTCGATTTGTTCGGTCCAGTGGTTCGTTCTACTAATGGTTTTGCGTACATTTTCGTAACAGTGGAATTGACATCAAAATATGTGTGTTTTACACCTTTACGCAAAGCAACAGCTCGTTCAGTATCTAACGCTTTCATCAAACATTTTCTTAAGAAGTGGGTCATGTTGATAAGGTTATATCAGATAATGGATCACAGTTTCGCTCTAAAATTTGGCTTCGTACTCTACGGCGTGGTAAGATTAAACCAATTTTCATTTCACTTTTTCACCCTCAATCTAACGCTTCAGAGAGATGGATGAAGGAAATCAATAAATTGTGTCGACTTTATGGTCATCAGAATCACAGAACGTGGGATCAGTATCTTCATATATTTCAAAACATTCTGAATGAACTCCCTAATGATTCAACTTCTTTACCGCCGATATTGATATTAAAAAATAAAGCACCGACAAATCGCATTTCTGAAATCGTTCCTTTTCCGCCTACACGGAATCTGCGGCATTCTGAAGTTGTCAACATGGCTCTACAAAATATTGCATCTGCGGCTGCTAGAAGAGAGAAATCAGCTAAACGTCCTGGTCGTTTAAAAATCTTGTCAGTTGGTGAATGTGTTAATTAAGTCTCATTGTTTGTCTCACAAAGGAAAAGGCTTGTGTCGCAAATTTTTTTTGCTTTATAACGGTCCATACAGAGTTCGCAAAATTATTCATGACAACACTGTTGAAGTAGAAACTCTTAAATCTCGGCGCTCTAAGGGAATACATCATATATCGAACGTTAAAATTTTTGTGGAATGACATACTTTAGAGAATCTAACAGCTAAATGTAAACATGCAGAGAATACAAGGATACCGCGCTGTGTTTTGGTGGCGGCACATACTCAAAGCAACAGTCAAGTCTGCGCGCCTCACAAGGCAGTCGTTGACCGCAAACAATTACTTCCTACGTCACGCGTACCTACAGCTGATCGAGCGCTCAGTGCGAATGCACTGACAGCCGTAAACAAATACACAGTCTAATTTCTCCGATTAAATTCAGTATAAAGCTATAGTGACTTGTTAAATTATGTTATTAACGTTCAGTATTTTTCAGGATACAGTTGTATAAAATATTTAAGACCTTCAGGTAAATTCTGTGTGTGTCCCACGTTAAGAGGACTTGCTAACGAGAAAATTTCAGGAAGAATGTAATTTCAAAGAAAAAAGTAATAAACTAAAAAGGGTAACTATTAATTGAGTTTATTTTTCAGGTAACATATTTCCACTTAGGTACGTACTTTAGACGTAATTTGCTGCTCGCGATTACGTGATTCATACTTGGTGCTAATTTCATGTTCTATGAATTTACTTGTGAAGCGACGTGCTTGCGTACGTTAACTGATTTTGACAATGATTGATTAATGAACAGGGTTGTTATTTGTATATATTATGCATCGTTTGGCTGCACTGCTTTTTCACTGATGTCATATTTTCCTATTATGTGCCTGCCGTGCCTATTTATTTAAATTATAATTGTCACATGATTAATTGTGCTGACTATGGTTATGTATGTAGGTTACACTTTGTGATTTATCTGCTTGCGCCTTCATGTTTACTTATTAAGATTGCATATGAACATTTATTTGCTTATGCTGATATGATGCTAATGACCTGTTTATTACGTAAGATATATGTTTGCTGCTGTGCGTATGGATTGCATATTTATACATTTCTGTTTGTTATCATAACTACTCTTTAATTTGGTATATAGAAATGCTGATATACTGTGTACAAACATAGAGTTTAGGTCACACTATGGTATTAATTATAGATTGTTTGCTTGTCAGAGCCTCGTTGTAGGAATTGTGCTGCATCCACTTGTTGACATTCTGTTCTCGACTGGTATATTTACTTACTATTGCATGTTTTGCTTACGCTCAGTGCCTTATATTTTTAAGATAAGAAAATGAACTGCTATAATTCGAAGAACGACATTAGTACAAGAAACTTCATAGAAGTCATATGAGCTGGAGGTTTTATGGAAGCTGTATAAATTTATGCCAATAGGAAGGAAGCTAACGACATGACATACAAACACTAGGGTTAGACCATTGACAGTTATTACACTGCATTCTTCGTGAGCAATTGAAATAGGAAGTGACACTTGATACAAGAAATACTCCACATGTATGTTTCTGATTTGCCATGATTCTTGAAGTGGTGTACACACTGTGAAATATTACGATTTATTCACTCAAAGTCTTATGTGATCTTTCATACTACGTACTCGTACTTACTTACTGAGAGTTATTCGAACTAAAGGCTGTTAAAGGTCATATATGCATTTCTTTTGTTTAGTGATGGACAAGGTAACCAAAATGTATCTTATAATTCATAATGAGTAGAAGATTTTGGTCACATGGATTACACAGAGGTTCTGTGTGGACACTGTGTCTTCGGATTGTATGGGATGATGAACTGAAGTTTGCACTAGAATTTTATCTGTACTTCTTCGAGGAGACTGACTAGAGGAAAGAGTTGTCATGGAAGTGAAATGATATTGGTCATAAGGTTTATATGTATCGACGTATTGAAGAGGTATTATTGAGGTATTGAGATTATGTGAAGTTGATGATTATTGCAGTTTTGGTGGACAAGAGGTAAGGTAAATGCTATTGATGATAAGGTTTATATGTATCGACGTAAGAGGTATTATTGAAGTATTAAGTTTATGTGATGCTGATGATTATTGGAGTTTTGATGGATAAGAGGTGAAGTAAGTGAGGAGCATATTTTTTTTTTTTTTTTTGTTGGTCTATATGGAACAAGGAGGATGAAGATAGCTGACTAGAACACTCAAGTGGAAAGAAGATTGTCTACTCACACTTTGTTAAATCAATAAGCAGTACATACTTTTTTTGGGAGAGAGGAAGTAATTGCATATCTTGGCTCAATGACAATTGTTCAGCAACCGTACATTTGATTTGGCTTGGCAAACATTGGTCTTGACATGATGACTATGACGTAGACTAACTATTATTGACTGTTATACATTGCTGCCACTACTACTTGATACACATGATGAACATCAAATTTTGACAGAATTGCATTTACACAGTTAACACTATTCAGTTACACAGTAGTACTAATGTGGACGAAAGATGAGTGAGTGTGTTTTGTGTGTTTTCCCTTCCTAATCCCAGATAATTGGTACCGACCTATCTCCTAAATATTATTTTGCTTGTTGGTTGTGGCTTGCACTGACACCCATAAATATTATAGGTTTACTGATATTTATGTATAATAGTTAATATGACAATTATCTGACATCATTTGTGTGTTTGTTATAATTTGTATGTTTAGTGTAAGAGCATTGAGAATAATTTTGTAAAAACAATTGTGTGTGCATTCAAAGTGTTGTTCACACCTGCACCTGTTCAACATAGATGTGTGACACTTATAAAATGTTTAGTTTCTGCTGATGAACTGTCTGATTAGTGATGGTGAATATTATTGACTGTTACCTGCACTTGTTCAACAAAATGCGTGCCACTTAGAAATGTTTAATTTCTGCTGATGAACTGCGTGATTAGTGATAGTGAATATTATGGACTGCTGCCTGCACCTGCTCAACATTGCTGGGTGCCACTGATGGACTGCTTCTACTGAAATGTCACTTGTTGGTCTCTGCATCTGTTCAACATTACTGGGTGCCACTAGTGAAACTGCTTATACTGAAATGATGTCACTTGTTGCTGTCTGCACCTGCTCAACATTACGGGGTTCCACTGTTGGAACTGCTCAACCAGTGATGAGATGTCACTTGTTGCTGTCTGCACTTGTCAACATTACTGGGTGTCACTAATGGAACTGCTTCTACTGAAATGAAGTCACTTGTGGTGTCTGCACCTACTCAACATTGCTGGGTGCCACTAATGGAACTGATTCTACTGACATGATGTCATTTGTTGCTCTCTGCACCTGTTCAACATTCCTGAATGCCACTGATGGACTGCTTCTATTAAATAATGTCACTTGTTGGTGTCTGCACCTGTTCAACATTGCTGGGTGCAACTGATGGAACTGCTTCTACTGAAATGATGTCACTTGTTCAACATTACTGGGTGCCACTGATGGTCTGCTTCTGCTGAATGATGTCAGTTGTTGGTGTCTGCACCTGTTCAACATTGCTGGGTGCTACTGCTGGAACTATCAACTACTTGTTTTTTAAATCATTGAAAGCATTTTATGTGAACATTTGCATAAACTGATTTTTTGTGTATTATGTAAACTATTATGTAAAGTCACATGTATGAAAGAATTTGTATTGCTTACTGTATTTTATATATTAGGTTATTGAAAGGTCAGTGCAAAGCCAAAATTTTATCTAATTATGTGATATTTACGTATTAATATTATCTTTTATTTTTGTCTGTATTTTTGTGGACGAATTTGGTGGTATTTTCACCACCAATGCTGGCAAAAATATCATCAAATTCTGGCCCGTGGAGGAAGGGCATATGAAAGGTGGCTACACTGAGCCACAGCGCCAGAGATTGCGCCAAAGAGTTTTATTCCGCCGCCTCCACTGGCAGTTCTTGTCGAGAAGTCGTGGTGCAGAGTGCTTGTCGCGATGTGGCAGTAGTCAGTGCTTATCGAGATGTGGCAGTAGTGAGTCGGTGTTGAAATGTTGTAGTAGGGAGTGCTTGTTCCATGTTTTATGCAGTTGTTTGATGGGCTAGACAGCAGATGCTGTTCGAATGAAGATATTGTAATGATTAGAGTGCTTTTCGTCAATATATATGAAGGTAAAAAAATTCCCTTTTCTTTTTATTATTTCAATGTCTTAAATAATGCGTCATTACAGGTTCAGTCAACAAAGCATCTGGCTTGTGTTCTTGTATTAGAGTGTAATTCTGGTTTTCTTGCGCAATTATAGTATTTTTTTAAATTACTTCAGTATAAATGGTATTTAAAATTTCTTGTCTTATTGAAGAAGAACCGTGCCAGATGTGTATGTTGAATCACACTTCCACACACAGAACAATTACACTTGTGTTTTGGTTTCGTAGGTTTTGTAGTTGCTGGGGACTTAATTAATTAATTGTGTTAACGAAAATTTTCTTTCATTCTTTGTTGTTATTCTATGCAATCAGATTGCGTACAAATACTAGTCAGGGCCAACCGTTTACGAAACTTCGTAATCGGATATACAGCGACTAAAAATTAAAAGTATTTTCATATTTATTTAATTAAGCCCCCATGCACTTGCCTTAAGAACTCACAGGCCGTTTACATTCTCTTGATGGGGTACTTCAGGTCTTACGCTGCTCAGTGTAGTACTAGCTTCCTCCTAGATGCATTTTGCGTTGAATCTAAAAAAATCTTCTCTTGAAATTTTTGGCTCTCTATTCTCTTCCTTTCTTCAAACTTCTTCCAACTGCTGCGAAATCCTCTTCTGTCTCTAATCTCATAATTAGTTCTCTTCTCGAAATCTTGGTGCCTTATCGCAACAGTAGGAAGCAATCATGTTCTAGGAAGTCTGAGCTCTTCTCGTTTCTGTCCGTAATTACTACTGCGTTCTCTGCCTCCATACACTATCCGTGATATTCTCAGGTCCTCCACTTCCCACCACTACTAAAATTGTTCTCCATTCCTCAAAATAATTACTTTTTCCACTAATTAACTCCGCCCTAGCGCCCGCCAGTTCATGCAGATCTATGTCCCAACCAAGACTGACTTCTTCATTTATCATTTCGTCATTTTAGAAATTTTATCGAGTCAAAGCTTCAAGACCTACGGAGATTACTTACAACTGCATTGACATATTAATATTGTAAGAGGTCCATGACTAAGGAATTTATTGCTAGCGCACTCTAGCAGATGTTACTTCGATGGATTTCTCACGCGCTGCCCACGATATGTAAGCTACTATAGAATCGCAGACCAGAGAGCAGTGTCGGCAGCAATAGCAGTAGTAGCTCGCAGTCGGGTGGTTGGTTCAGTCGCTCGTAGAGAGCAGTTGTCGAGTTGTATAGCTCACAGAGAGCGCTTGTGTCCTGGAGTTCGGACAATGCAGTCCACTAGCTGTGTTTTGTAGTTCGAAAAGAACAGTAGAGTTATGGAATTACCAAGGCCGGTCGTGGAGAACGATGGCGGTGGCTGAGCGATGTAGTATAAGGTAAAAGCAAAAATTATTGTTCTTTATTGCCGCTCGCATATGTTAATTGCTACAACTGAGTTTTGCACTATTGTTATATCAAAGTCCCATGTAAATGTTTTCACAAATCTTTCAATAATAATCCCTCTTATAAAGATAACTTTTGAGAGTCATTCATCTGAATTTAAAGTTTTCACTAATTTCTCCTATCCATAGTCATGCCGATTATCGTACAGAAAACCATTTTTTCATACATAATTAAATATAGTGGCCATCATTGCACTGGGCTGTGCCAGAAAAATTTCTTATAGGGGCAGATATATATGCGTTTCCGACGACATCACTGAGTTAAAAATTTTCAGTTTATTCAGAATGATTTTTGAGGGCCTAGACGCAGCACAGCTGATGTCTAGATTTACCAGTTTAGATTCACAGTCAGTTAATTACTGAAAGGTTACATTACGAGGTTTCTTTTGAAAGGATATATATTAGTCACATTTTTATTGGGAGGTTAGTCACCTTTTTTATTGGGAGGTTACCGAATTTATCTGTCGCGAGGTTACAACATTAAATATTCATACAATATTTTTGTTTACATTTTCATTTCTGTAAAGACATAAAACAAGTAAATGAAGTTTCATTGACTAGCTACATACAAAGTTATACATTGCAGCCAGACGTTAGAGTAGTGACATATTGTAGTGTAAACATAGAAGGGACTGAAAACAAGCCTATTATGATATCTGTGAGATTCTACAGAGATTACACAAAAGTACTTCCTCCGTTCTAGCAGCAGTTCATCCTAGATCTTTGAAGTAACTGGAAGCAAGTTCAGGTTATTCCCGTATTCAAGAAGAGCGGTAGGACAAATGTACATAATTATAGGCCTATATCGATCACGTCAGTCAGCTGCAAAATAATAGAACATGTTCCATTCTCACGAAGTGTAACGTTTTTCGAGAACGAAAATCTCTTGTATAAAGTTTGCGATGGATTCTGCTAACGGATCTTGTGAATTTAAGCTCGTTCGAGCCAGCTTTGTAACTGGGTTCTAGACTTACTGACTTCCATGCAAAAAGAACTCGACACGTCGCTCTTTACGGAGCAAAATCGGCACCCTAAAGGCAACTACAAGAGGGCCCTAGGGGTATATGATAAGATCGATGCTCTTTACAATACATGTAATCCAGGGACTGCTGGTTGACATTGAACGTAAACAAATGTAACATACTACACATACTGGAAGTATCATACTACACATACTGGAAAGAAATCTGCTACTGTACAACCACTCTGTCGCTGTGAAATCGCTGGAAACAGTGACTACAGCAAAATACTTTGGAGTAATCATCCGGACCACCCACCCATGAACCATGGACCTTGCCGTTGGTGGGAAGGCTTGCGTGCCTCAGCGATACAGACGGCAGTACCGTAGGTGCAACCACAACGGAGGGGTATCTGTTGAGAAGCCAGACAAACGTATGGTTCCTGAAGAGGGGCAGCAGCCTTTTCAGTAGTTGCACGGGCAACAGTCTGGATGAAGGACTGATCTGGCCTTGTAACACTAACCCAAACGGCCTTGCTGTGCTGGTACTGCGAACGGCTGAAAGCAAGGGGAAACTACAGCCTTAATTTTTCCCGAGGGCATGCAGCTTTACTGTATGGTTAAATTATGATGGCGTCCTCTTGGGTAAAATATTCCGAAGGTAAAATAGTCCTCCATTCGGATCTCCGGGCGGGGACTACTCAAGAGGACGTCGTTATACGGGGAGAAAGAAAACTCGCGTTCTATGGAACGGAGCGTGGAATGTCAGATCCCTTAATCGGGCAGGTAAGTTAGAAAATTTAAAAAGGGAAATGGATAGGTTATAGTTATATATAGTGGGAATTAGTGAAGTTCGGTGGCAGGAGGAACAAGACTTCTGGTCAGGTGAATACAGGGTTATAAATAAAAAATGAAATAGGGGTAATCCTGGAGTAGGTTTAATAATGAATAAAAAAAATAGGAGTGCGGGTAAGCTACTACAAACAGCATAGTGAACGCATTGTTGTGGCCAAGCTAGACACGAAGCCCACTCCTACTACAGCAGTACAAGTATATATGCCAACTAGCTCTGCAGATGATCAAGAAATTGATGAAATGTATGATGATATAAAAGAAATTATTCAGGTAGTGAAGGGAGACGAAATTTAATAATCATGGGTGACTGGAATTCGAGAGTAGGAAAAGAGAGAGAAGGAAACGTAGTAGGTGAATATGGATTGGGGCACAGAAATAAAAGAGGAAGCTGCCTGGTAGAATTTTGAGCAGAGCATAACTTCATCATAGCTAACACTTGGTTCAAGAATCATGAAAGAAGGTTATATACATGGAAGAACCCTGGAGTTACTAGAAGATACCAGATAGATTATATAATGGTAAGACAGAGGTTTAGGAACCAGGTTGTAAATTGTAAGACATTTCCAGGGGCAGATGTGGACTCTGACCACAATCTATTGGTTATGAATTGGAGATTAAAACTGCAAGAAGGTGGGAATTTAAGGAGATGGGACGTGGATAAACTGACTAAACCAGATGTTGCACAGAGTTTCTGGGAGAGCATAAGGGTACAATTGAAAGGAATGGGGGAAAGAAATACAGTAGAAGAAGAATAGGTAGCTTTGAGGGATGAAGTAGTGAAGGTAGTAGAGGATCAAGTACATAAAAAGACGAGGGCTAATAGAGATCCTTGGGTAAGAGAACAAATGTTGAATTTAATTGATGAAAGGAGAAAAATAAAAATGCAGTAAATGAAGCACGCTAAAAGGAATGCAAACGTCTCAAAAATGAGACCGACAGGAAGTGCAAAATGGCTAAGCAGAGATGGCTAGAGGACAAATGTAAGGATGTAGAGGCTTATTTCTCTAGGGGCAAGATAGATACTGCCTACAGGAAAATTAAAGAGACATTTGGAGAAAAGAGAACCACTTGTATGAATACCAAGAGCTCAGATGGAAGCCCACTTCTAAGCAACGAAGGGAAAGCAGAAAGGTGGAAGGAGTATATGGAGGGTCTATACAAGGGCGATGTACTTGAGGACAATATTATGGAAATGGAAGAGGATGTAGATAAAGATAAAATAGGAGAAATGATACTGCGTGAAGAGTTTGACAGAGCACTGAAAGACCTGAGCCGAAACAAGGCCCCCGTAGGAGACAACATTCCATTAGAACTACTGACGGCCTTGGGAGAGCCAGTCCTGACAAAACTCTACCATCTGGTGAGCAAGATGTATGAGACAGGCGAAAGACCCTCAGACTTCAAGAAGAATATAATAATTCCAATCCCAAAGAAAGCAGGTATTGACAAATATGAAATTTACCGAACTATCTGTTTAATAAGTCATAGCTGCAAAATACTAACGCGAATTCTTTATAGACAAATGGAAAAACTGGTAGAAGACGACCTCGGGGAAGATCAGTTTGGATTCCGTAGAAATGTTGGAACACGTGATGCAATACTGACCTTACGACTTACCTTAGAAGAAAGATTAAGGAAAGGTAAACCTACGTTTCTAGCGTTTGTAGACTCAGAGAAAGCTTTTGACAATGTTGACTGGAATACCCTCTTTCAAATTCTGAAGGTGGCAGGGGTAAAATACAGGGAGCGAAAGGCTATTTACAATTTGTACAGAAACCAGATGGCAGTTATAAGAGTCGAGGGGCACGAAAGGGATGCAGTGGTTGGGAAGGGAGTGAGACAAGGTTGTAGCCTCTCCCCGATGTTATTTAATCTGTATATTGAGCAAGTAGGAAAGGAAACAAAAGAAAAATTCCGAGTAGGTATTAAAATCCATGGAGAAGAAATAAAAATTTTGAGGTTCGCCGATGACATTGTAATTCTCACAGAGACAGCAGAGGACTTGGAAAGCAGTTGAACGGAATGGACAGTGTCTTGAAAGGAGGATATAAGATGAATATCAACAAAAGAAAAACGAGGATAATGGAATGTAGTCGAATTAAGTCCGGTGATGCTGAGGGAATTAGATTAGGAAATGAGACACTTAACGTAGTAAAGGAGTTTTGCTATTTGGGGAGCAAGATAATTGATGATGGTCGAAGTAGAGAGGATATAAAATGTAGACTGGCAATAGCAAGGGAAGCATTTCTGAAGGAGAGAAATTTGTTAACATCGAGTATAGATTTAAGTGTCAGGAAGTCGTTTCTGAAAGTATTTGTATGGAAGTAGCCATGTGTGGATGTGAAAAATGGACGATAAATAGTTTGGACAGGAAGAGAATAGAAGCTTTCGGAATGTGGTGCTACAGAAGAATGCTGAAGATTAGATGGGTAGATCACATAACTAATGAAGAGTTATTGAATGGGATTGGGGAGAAGAGGAGTTTTTGGCACAATTTGACTAGAAGAAGGGATCGGTTGGTAGGACATATTCTGAGGCATCAAGGGATCACAAATTTAGCATTGGAGGGCAGCGTGGAGGGTAAACATTGTAGAGGGAGACCAAGAGATGAATATACTGAGCAGATTCAGAAGGATGTAGGTTGCAGGAAGTACTGGAGATGAAGAAGCTTGCACAGGGTAGAGTAGCATGGAGAGCTGCATCAAACCAGTCTCGGTACTGAAGACTAAAGCAACAACAATAATCATCCGAAGCCAACTGCCTAAGAGTAATAACGATGAACACCTATCGAGCTCATTGTAAATACCTGTTCAAAAGACTGGAGATTTTAACTACACCATGTAAGTACATTCACGGATCAGTTGTGCAAATAAAAAACAACATGTTTAGTGCACAAGCAGCCTGTCGATGACCCTGGAGCAGAATCTTACCTTACTGTCTTACCTTGCACTTACCGAGTTAAAATAAATATGAAATTCTGGACAGATTTTTCTACCGAGGAATAAAACTGTACAATAAACTGCCCACTGAGAATATTAATACGAAGTTATTTAGAAAGACAGTTAAAACATACTTGTTAAGCAATAAATTCTACACAGAGAGGGATTAGATAGTGAAGGGGTTTGCTATAAAATCTAAGTCGTCTTTTTTCGTTTGAGGGTAACATTACTCCCACAGCTATGCAACGTGTAACACTAACACCTTACCCTCTTTCTGAACTCAACATCTCACTCATTAAAGAGGAATGCAGGCTCAGTTTTTCAGGCCAGCAGATGGGATGTTGCGGTACACAAAATGGAAACCGAATATCATCGCTATGGTCCTGACATCAGCTGGTACAGTGCCTAGTACTACATCCCGTATATCTTATACAGGGTGACAAATATTTAATTATAATAAAAAACGTAAATTAGTTACGAACTACTGCGTGCACGTGTAAACGTCACTACAGATATCCGGATTTAGGTTACGACATGTTCGATATGCCAGCCATCATTGGCGATGATGTGGAGCAGACGAATGGCGAAATACTTCGTTACCCGTTGAAATGTCGAAATATCTGTGCTGTCGATGACCTCCTGAATGGCTGTCTCAGTTCAGCAGTGGTTTTGAGATTATTGGCTCTGAGCACAATGGGACTTAACATCTGAGGTCATCAGTCCCCTAGAACTTAGAACTACTTAAACCTAACTAACTTAAGGACATCACACAGATCCATGCCCGAGGCAGGATTCGAACCTGCGACCGAATCGGTAGCGCGGTTCCAGACTGAAGCGCCTAGAACCGCTCGGCCACACTGGCCGGCTTTTGAGGTTATTGCTGTACAGCTTTTCTTTAATATAGCCCCACAAAAAGGAGGCGTATGTTTTCAGATGCGGAGTATGGCGGCAATCGAGGCCCATGCTAGTGGCCTCTGGATACACCAGAGACAGAATGCGGTCCCGAAAGTGCTCTTCCACGACATCAATCATTCTACTGCTTCGATGGAGTCGAGCTCCGTCTTCCATAAACTACATCTTGCCGAAATCAGGGTCACTATGGATAATGGGGATGAAATCATCTCCCAAAACCTTCACATAAGGTTCGGCAGTCACTGTGCCATCAAGGAATATCGCACCATTATTCCATGTCTGGACACTGTACACTGCAAAGTCACCCGGTGAGAGTGAAGAGATTTCTCGATCGCGAAATGCGGACTCTCAGTCCCCCAGCTGCGACAATTTTGCTCATTGACGAAACCATCCAAATGAAAATTGGTATCGTCTCATAACCAAACCATGATGCGCATACTAATTCCCATCATGCCCCGCGGCCAACCGTGCAGTTTGAACGTCCTAACGCAAACTGTTCAGAAGTTATGACGATTTTATTTCATATGACAGAACTCCTCGCTCTGGTGAGCAAGATGTATGAGACAGGTGAAATACCTTCAGACTTCAAGAAGAATATAATTCCAATCCCAAAGAAAGCAGGTGTTGACAGGTGTGAGGATTACCGAACTATCAGTTTCATAAGCCACGGCTGCAAGATACTAACACGAATTATGTACAGACGAATGGAAAAATTAGTAGAAGCCGACCTCGGGGATGATAAGTCTGAATTCCGTAGACTGACCATACGACTTATCTTAGAAGATAGGTTAAGGAAAGGTAAATCAACGTATCTAGTGTTTATAGACTTACATAAAGGTTTTCACAATGTTGAATGGAATACTCTCTTTCAAATACTGAAGGTGGCAGTTGTCAAATACGGGGAGCGAAAGGCTATTTACAATTTGTAGAGAAACCAAATGGCAGTTATAAAAGTCGAAGGGTACGAAAGGGAATCAGTGATTGAGAAGGGAATGAGACAGGGTTGTGGCCTACCCCCGATGTTATTCAGTCTGTATATAGAGCAAGCAGTAAAGCAAAATTTAGAGTACGAATTAAAATCCATGGAAAAGAAATAAAAACTTTGAAGTTTCCCGACGACATTGTGATTTTGTCAGAGACAGCAAAGGACTTGGAAGAGCAGCTGAACGGAAGGGACAGTCTTGGAAAGAGGATATAAGATGAACATCAACAAAAGCAAAACGAGGATAATGGAATGTAGTCGAATTAAGTCAGGTGATACTGAGGGAATTAGATTAGGAAATGAGACACTTAAAGTAGCAAAATAACTCTTGATGGTAGAAGTAAAGAGAATAGATTGACAATGGCAAGGAAAGCGTTTTTAAAGAAGAGAAATTTGATAATATCAAGTATAGATTTAAGTGTCAGGAAATCCTTTCTGAAAGTATTTGTATGAGTGTAGCAAGGTATGGAAGTAAAACATGGGCGATAAATAGTTTAGACAACAAGAGAATAGAAGCTTCCGAAACGTGATAGTACAAAAGAATGCTCAAAATTAGGTGGGTAAATCACGTAACTAATGAGGAGCTGCTGAATAGAAATGGGGAGAAGAGGAATTTGTGGTTCAACTTGAGTAGAAGAAGGGATCGGTTGATAGGACACGTTCTGGGGCATCAAAGGATCACGAATTTAGTATTTCAGGGAAGCGTGGACGGTAAAAATCGCAAAGCGAGGCCAAGAGATGAATGCACTAAGCAAACTCAGAAAGATGTTGGTTGCAGTAGTTACTCGAAGATGAAGAGGCTTGAACAGGATAGAGTAGCATGGAGAGCAGCATCAACCCCGTCTCTGGACTGAAGACCACAACAACAACAACAATTAAATAACTGTCACCCTGTAAATGCAAAAGTTTGTGTGTATGTTTGTTAATTATCATGCTAAAACGGCTGGACGGATTTGGTTAAGATTTGACATGGAGATAGCTTATACCCTGGATTAACACACAGGACGTTTTTAAAAGTGTTTAGTATATTTATTTATTGGAAGGATATAACGTGAAATATGGAATAATAATTGAGCTCTAAGCAACGACGAATGACAAGTCACAACAGGAAGCACTCCGTCTTCAGGCCACAAGTGGCCCATCGTGACCATCGGACCGCCGTGTCATCCTTAGCTGACAATGCGGACAGGAGGGGCGCGTGGTCAGGACACAGCTCTCGCGATCGTAATGATGGTTTTCTTTGACCGAAGCCGATACTATTCGGTCGAGTAGCACCTCAGTTGGCATCACGAGGCTGAGTGCACCTCGAAAAATGGCAACAGCCCATGGCGGCCCAGACGGTCACCCATCCAAGTTCCGTCAACGCCCGACAACGCTTAACTTCAGTGATCTGACGGGAACCGGTGTTTCCACTGCGGCAAGGCTGTACAACAGGAAGGCCAGCCAAACATCGCACAGCGTAAACGCTAATTTCCAGACTGGAACCTGTGTTATGACAGTATTGCGTTTCAGGGTAAAAGGGTATCGAAGATTTATCAAGAACCCAACATTCTTCGTACGATTCGCTCTAACTGAAGGTCAGTTAAAGCCATTTGGCACTAATAGCCTTAACGAGCTAGTAATATATCAGATGAAATAGCAACATAATGTTCCGCATTTCTGCACAGTTACAGACGTCATGTTCCCAAATCGAATTGTGTAGCACCCTGATTCGCGTACTTCTGTGGTATTCTTTTTTACTTTCGCGTGTGCAAAATATTCTGGAAGTTTCTTATTGGAAACTGATATAATTATATCTCTGATTCTCACTAATATTTGCTTTCTTTTATTACGATTGTGTTCCTTTATGAGGTTGCTCACGCCCTGTGTTAGCAACATCAGAAAGCTGACAGGTTCCTTAACTCCTGGTCATCTGTGGAATCGCCTTGAAGACTCATAACGATGGTGTTGTTTACATTCTGTGTGACAAACAAAGAGACGTCCTTTACATGTAGAACATCGCAGGATTTTAGTAAGGTTGTATTACGATGTGCCAGCTTATCTGCTCGAAACACCCGCGTAAGTGAGGGCAGATGACATAGCTTCGCATGCAAATGTTATACAATTTTGCAACGTACCGAACCAGAAACTGTTTTTTTTTTCATTCTCCGTCGAATTAAAATATTTGTTACCAATTCACACTGAAGCGGCTGGATGGATTTAGATGAACTTTGGGATGTAAATAGCCTAAACCATGAATTAACACAGGCTACTTTTTATTCCGAAACAAATAAATTTTCCCTTGGTACGGCCAACGTGACTGCTATTCCCATGGGATGGGTAACGTGACTAAAAAGTTATACATAAAAGTTAACCATCAACTGAATGCGTTAAGTTTAGCTGGAGATCAGTTTTTAACAAATGAAGGAACTGCGTATAAATGTATGAAAGCAGAAGTATTACTATGGGACGCAACCTCAGAAATAAACACACATGTAAGAAAAAAACGAAATATTTGTGAGAGCACTGTTCTAAATAATTTAGTTGCAGCAATTAAAACGGTATTACGCTTGGGTTCCTGCCTAACGAAAACCTCGGAAATTAAAGGATTCATAATAAAAAACTAAATATTGGCGAGAAGCAGTATTGTAACTACTTCAATTTTAAATAAGAAACTCCCAGAATCTTTTACAAACGCGAAGGGAAAAAATTGTCTACAGTAACACGTGAAATTTCTTCATATATAATGCGGCTTCATAACCTGACATTTCTAGCTGCGCGGCTTTGAGGAACACACGATAATAAGCATTTCAGATATTGTCTTAGTAGATCATGAAGGATGTTGCTACCAATATGGCTTAAACTGACATTTAATTAAAACTGTACCAAGGATGTTGAGTTTGTGATGAATCTTCAATGAACTATTGATTTAAATGAAATTGTGTCTTAACACTGCTACAAGTCTCGAAATCAGCGTTTACGCAGCGCCCATTTTGAATCTTTTAAAAAATGAAGGAAGTATGTAGATAAATTTACGAAAGCAGAATTATTACATTAAGACAGAATCGCCACTAAACTTCTTAATAATATAACTTATGGCCAAGAAAATATTTCGCAGAACGTAGAATATGTATTCATTGTCATTGTCAATTGTCATTGTCATTGTGGGAAGTTCCTATGGGACCAAACTGCTGAGGTCATCGGTCCCTAGGCTTACACACTAACTGAAACTAATATACGCTAAGGACCATACACACGCACCCATGCCCGGAGGAGGACTCGAACCTCCGACGGGGGAAGCCGCGCGAATCGTGGAAAGGCACCTCAGACCACGTGGCTGCCTTGCGCAGCAGAATGTGTATTCAGTTGTGGTATTATCGGGATTCTTAAACATTGTTTTCACTTTGTATTTCAGTGAAGTGTATTGGACTGTAATCCTCGACCTTAGTGGTATAAGATTATGATCTTATAGGGACTTTTAAATGTTGTATTCTCTTTGGATTTCAATGAATCACAGTTTTAGTGATTTCAGCTGTTTCTAGCATTCGAAGGTTTGCTTTTAGGACACTGCCGTTGCTGTGCTGGTTAGATTTCAGTGGTTCATATTCTCTCGCGTGATTTCGTTTGTTTGTGAGATCTAGAGAGTTTGTTTTCCTGTTAGGTTTGCTATTTCTTTCGTTTGTTTCCTTGGTATTTGGAGGATTTCGATAATTTGTTTATGAGTAGATTTGTTGTTTCTTTTGTTTGTTTGCTTGGCATTAGTAGGATCTCGAAAGTTTGCTTCTCCATTAGGTTTGCAGCTTATTTCGTTCGTGAACTTGGCATTTGTTTTGGATTACAGTATTGTTGTTATCGTAGTCAGTTATTAGTTTAGGTTGTTTAGCTTGGATATCTTAACCTTTTCCTCCGTTTACGTATTACTGTTTAAATTTCTAATCGCTTGGAAACCCAAGTTGAATCTGTCACAGAGCTGAAAAAGAGCTCGGTCTGTCGGTTTCTGCCCGACCATCAGTTCTTCCCTGTTATTAGTCCAGGCTGGGTTGCATGTCAAGGTGATGAGTAAGTCCGACCGACTGTTCACGAATGACGACGGGAGGCTGGTCATCTGACTTAACTCATTCGCAGCTACACGTCATCGTTTGCAATTGCGTCTTGTGTGAGGGCGTAATTCTCTGCACGTAGCTTGATTTGGTTTCGCGCTATGAACCTTAGATGTTCATTCTATATCTTCACGTAGAAGTCTACGAAAAACTGCGACGGAAGTACCCTACACCGAAACGGCAAGGTGAAGTCAAGTTCGCGAACCATCGGGTGAAGCACGAAGAGATCCATCCACGTCACGTTTTCGTTTGGTTTGGGTTGCTCAGTCGCGGGATTAGTTTGAGAAGTAATGAATTGATATCCTTCTTTCCCCTTCGCAAAACATAATGGGATGCTGTAGAGCATCGTCGTAGCGGTGCGTGTTTGTGATCCTGTAGACAGTAGTCGTGCTTGTGCGGGAGAATGCCTTCGGGGCGGTGCTGCCAGCAGCCGCGACAACGGTCAAGGCCAGTGCATTGTAGTGCCGTGCGTGGTGCTGGCTCGTCACATGAACTACGTAGATCACCGCCCTGCAGCAGTCGGCACGCATGTTCTCCAGAGCTATTTTAAAATCATGCATCGTGCAGAACTTAGTGAATTTTCAGTCCAGTCAGCCGGCCGAAGTGGCCGTGCGGTTAAAGGCGCTGCAGTCTGGAACCGCAAGACCGCTACGGTCGCAGGTTCGAATCCTGCCTCGGGCATGGATGTTTGTGATGTCCTTAGGTTAGATAGGTTTAACTAGTTCTAAGTTCTAGGGGACTAATGACCTCAGCAGTTGAGTCCCATAGTGCTCAGAGCCATTTCAGTCCAGTCGCGCGCTCAACTCCCTGAATAATTTGACACCGCCTGTCATTTTACCTTTCATCGACTCCTATAAAGTAAACGTGCAAGACCTGTGTTTCACCATTGGACGGAGGTAAAAGGGACCAAATTTTACGGTGCGCTTGCCCTTGCGCCGTAGAGGTCGCTGTAAACAGAGACAGGGCGCGAATCTTACCTGCCCTAAAGGAGATCATGTGGAAACATGAACTATATTTTTTTTACAGTTTAGGAACTTCTGTGACTCGTTAATCTCTCCAGAAAATAATTCCCTTAAAGTACCCATCGGCTCTTCTAATGTGGGAGCGGATACCTTGCCCCCAGAGCAACACAATCCCACCGTTTCAGTACCATACAAAATCTGCATGCTTTGTTGACACGGTCAATTTTGATGAGTCTTTGGTTACTGTTCATCAGAGTTGGATCGTAGTCGAAACTACTTTTTTTTTACAAAACCCTAGACATTCATAGTAATATTTACCGACGTTCATCTTGTCTTTGAGCAACAGCGTGTCGGAGTGCGTCTGCTTCTTCAACCGTTTCAGAGGCACGCACAACTGCTATGCGTGCTGATTTCTCCTGATACCGAGAAGCTGCATCTTCGGATGTCTCAGAAACTTGTTAGGATGCAATGATTCAGCATTCTGCTGATGTTGAGCATCAGCCTACGCAGCAATTTCAGCCACTCGAGCGTTAGCCTGATGCTCCGTCTGCTCAATTCTCCGCCCTTCAGCACGTGCAAACGATTGTTGCTGTGCAGCGCTTTATATATTCCATTGAGTGGCGAAAGCGGAGCTTGCCTCACATGCACTTACAACTGCGGTTAAAACAGAAATTGCGGCAGTACCAAATCGATGAAGTGTTAACAAATGAGCTGCCTGACACCAACGTGGACAAACAGCTATATGACCTGGTCACTAAGAGCCAACTCCGTGGTCCTGGCGGAATGCTGATGTCCCCGTTCATGAACGACAGGAAATGTACCAAAATGCATCCTTTGCCACTGTTAAAAGAGACGCAAATGAACGAGAATGATTATCCGTTGTACAGATGTATAGCACGTGAAGACGAAGGACGAATGGTCATAATGAAAACGAGAGGTATGGCGCAAGTAGTCGTGCTAGACAATAACTGATTCGTTCCGTACTCACCACTCCTTTCCAAACTATTTAATGCCCACATTAATGTGGAGTTTTGGAACTTGGTTAAGCCAGTTACGAGGGTGAGTCAAATGAAAACCTTAAATTTGTAATAACAAACTGAAATTCCTCGCCTGTATCCTGTAAGTTGGTAAGCGTGCTACGAACAGTGTGCAGAATGGCCTGTAGGTGGCAGCATAGTGCAGATGCACACATACCGCAGCAGTATCACTATAAAGATGGCCGCCCCACTTGCGACATGCACCAGGGAAGAACAGCGTTCCGTTATTCGGTTTTTGCGTAGTGAAGGTGTGAAACCTATTGAAATTCATCGACAAATGAAGGTTCAGTACGGTGATGAATATTTGTCACAGCAGCATGTCTACGAATGGAGTAGGAAGTTCGCAAATGGTGTGACTTCAGTGGAAGAC
Organism: Schistocerca serialis cubense; assembly: GCF_023864345.2. Classification (NCBI taxonomy): domain Eukaryota; kingdom Metazoa; phylum Arthropoda; class Insecta; order Orthoptera; family Acrididae; genus Schistocerca; species Schistocerca serialis. The sequence continues at coordinate 173,429,071 of NC_064642.1, forward strand.
GATCCTCGTCCAGGTCAGGCACAACGAGTTGTGACTCCACAGGACACTGCAGCAGTTGAAGCCATGGCGAAGGAAAACCGCCGAGTGACACTGAATGACATTGCAGCATGTTTACAGATTAGTCAGCACACCACATTGTGCATGATGTGCTCCAGTTTCACAAAGTGTCTGCAAGATGGGTGCTACGGCATCTGACTCCTGAAATGAGATAATGACGTGTTGATGTTTGTGAAGAACTTTTTCGGCGCTTTGAACGAGAAGGTGATGGCTTCCTTGCAAGAATCGTTACTGGGGACGAAACCTGAGTTCACTTCCACCAACTTGAAACGAAGAGAGCGAGCAAGGAATGGCGCCATTCCTCATCACCAAATCCACAGAAGTTTCGAACAGAACCATCTGCAGGGAAGGTTATGCTGACTGTTTTGGGACGAAAAAGGCGTCGTTTGGAGCATTACAAGCCTAGAGGGACCACTGTCACCAGTGCATCACACACAGATCTACTAAAGAATCATCTGCGGCTTGCAGTCAAATCAAAGCGACGTGGATTACTGTCAGCAGGTGTCCTTTTGCAACATGACACTGCAAGGCCCCACACTGCCCGTGCAACAGTTGCAACAATCACAGACCTGCATTTTGAGTGTCTTCCTCATCCACCAGACTCACCTGACCTTGCCCCAAGTGATTTCCATATGTTTGGACCACTCAAAGACGCAATGGGAGGAAAGAAGTTCCGTTCTGATGAAGAAGTATGCCACGTGGTGCATCAGCTGTTGCGCGGACTACCAAAAGAATTTTTTTCTAAAGGAATTTATGCACTTTGTAAGCGCTGGAGGACTTGCATTGTGCGTGGGGGAGATTATTTTGAAAAGTGATGCAGCTTTGTACCACTTCTGCACAATAAATATTATTTTAAAAAATAATTTAAGGTTTTCATTTGACTCACCCTCGTAAATACATTTGCAAATACATAAACAAAGGCAGTGATCAGTCGATATTTACTGTGCAACAGCAGAGCTATGCTAATATAGATTCAGTGTAGATGTTTAGAGCGAGTCGATATTGTGAGCAGCAACGAAGCTGCATGGCGGATATTGGCTTTGCCGCTTCACGAGAGGCACTCGACAGTGACGTATCTAGCGGTGCACTTTCTCATAGGTGAGTGCGTGTACTTCATGGAGGCCAATTTCTGCGATCAGTTAGCTACACTGCTCACTACCACCCTCAAAGCATTTTTTTCGTCTGTGCCAAATGGACGACTTTGCCAGGACTTTTCTGTTCGACGATGTGCCTAAATATTACGCTTGGAATGCGTCACGGAAAAAATGAAAATGTCGCTTGCAGGGCACCCCGGTGGAAGGATGGCAGAGTGTGAAGGAGTCAGATGCCTTGCGCAGAATTTACAGCTTAGGTGTAACACACTTAGTGTTATTGTGTGCGTTGCGTGTGACCCCCGTCCAGGGCCCTACAGTTTTCAGGCCCTGAAAACTGTCGACGTAGAAGAAAAATTCACAGTCTAGAAAGCATGTGAGGCGACAGGCTTTGGGAAGATGATGGCCACAGGGACGTTACAACGGAGGACACCGTATTGTGCCGTCCATCACCCAATTTGAGAGAGTTCTTTGCCATCTTGCTGACCACGTGCGCACTCTCGAACCCTACAACACTTTGGAATAAATGCAAAGCAGCATTATCTGAACAAATCGCGCTCAGTACCAAGGCCAGCTATGACGTATTTAAAATAGGCGCTGAAGCTTACTGAGGACAAAGTTCTCTCGCAGGAGGGAAAATGGCTGTCTGATTTCGCCACGTCCAACTCACAACAAGCGAGAGAGTTCTCCACTGCACTGATTTGCTCTGCAGCCTTGGAGGATCCAGTTGCCCAGACTGCGCCCTTGCTGTTACCAGAGCGAAGACATATTTTCAGTAAAATTTTTAGTGCGGTGGGGAATGGAGGAAGGCATTTTCATTTCTTCGATGCACCTGGGGGCACTGTCAAAACATTCCTGTTGAATTTACCATTGCCCAAGCTGCGCAAGAACAGGAATGTAGCGCTACCTGTTGCGCCCTCTAGGAAGGCCGCGACCTTGTTCAGCGAAGGAAGAACTGCCCACTCGGTATTCAAGCTTTCTCTAAACCTGACCGGTGACGTAACGCCCACTTGCAATGTAAGGAAGCGCAGTGATCGCACCTCTCTGGTGCAGCACTGCTGATTTATCTTGAATGAATGAACGATTTATAGGATGAATGCTCTATATCACACAAGCATACGATAGAGTCGCTCGACCGAAGCTTGCAAGACATCCGCGGTAACCGAATGTTGGTGCGTGGAGTCGTCTTGCTCGCAGGCGACTTCCGACAGATGATGCCAGCCATCGAGCGAGGCACTGCGGTAGACGATATCAACACGTGCCTGAAGTCCTCGCCACTGTGGACTCATGTAGGAAGTTTACAGCTGACAATTAATATGAAAGTCTAACTCTACAACAAATAAGAGTCTGGGCTCTTTGCTCAACACCTCCTCGGGATCGATGAGGTCCGATTGACAATGGAAGCGGTAGGACTAACAAAATTACATGAAAACTTATGGAACGAGTGAAAGAGTTATATCGGCGCCTTAGAATGAATCGGTGGAAAACATTAATAAAAAATTATTGCTCAGTACCCGGTGAGGTGACCACCTACATTTCTGTCGATACAGTGCTGACAAGAGATGAGGCGGATTCATACCCTGTACAGTTTCTGAATTCATTAGAGCTGTCGGGGCTGCTGTAATACAATTTGGAGCTGAAGGTGGGTGTGGCTGTCTTACTGATGCTAAACCTGGATGCACCACGATTGAGCAGTGGCACCACGTTACGCATTACGGACCTGAGAAGGCATATCGTGCAGGCCTCCATCGTCACTTAGGAGCCAAATGAGAGACAATATTAACACTGCCAATTTGCATCATCTCTACAAACTTGCCATTCCAGTTTAAACACTAGCAGTTCCCACTGAAGTGGCCTTCACGCTCACTATAAATAAGAGTCGAAGACAGACATTAAAAGTGGGGAGTATTCACCTGAGCAACCCACTTCTCTCTCATTGACAGCTCTATGTTGGTTGTTGGCGTGTATAAAGAGCCAGACATCTCTGCATATACACGGAGTGTTGTTACAGAGACATATTGCGCTAGATTTCCGGCTCTCCATACATACCAAGGTAATTATGGTACTTTCCGTGCTAGCCACATCGCAGACAGTCGTGCAATTATTTACTCCCTTTCCTGACACATTTTATACTTTGCTAGTAGATCGCGAGCAGATTTTTTCCATAAGAAAACGAGAAAGTTTGAGTGACTGGTGTTCTGCCACCATTTTCCTGCGGCGCAAGTGTCTCGCACCGCAATACTTCCAAGAAAACTTTTGTGACGACGCATACGCGTGGGTAGTAAGTTTCGGTGTTAACGTTTCCGTACATCTGATTGTTAAACCGCGCATGACAACACGGGACGCAGTTAGTCATCAAATAAGTGTGTACAATGTGTAGTGAGTGTAGCGAGAAATGAATGAAAAGTGCAGCACTAACGTTTTACACTGTTAAATAACTTCTTTGCAGAATTACTGTGGACTACGTATATATATCAGGTAACACAGTTTTAAATGGACTGACCTTGCTTTCGGTAGAATAGGGCCTCCAGTCTTCAAAAATGGTTCAAATGGGTCTGAGCACTATGGGACTTAACATCTGTGGTCATCAGTCCCCTAGAACTTAGAACTACTTAAACCTAACTAACCTAAGGACATCACACACATCCATGCTCGAGGCAGGAATCGAACCTGCGACCGTAGCGGTCACGCGATTCCAGGCTATAGCGCCTAGAATCGCACGGCCACACCGGCCGGCCTCCAGTCTTCATCCAGCCGTAGAGATTTAGTTTCATTCTCTATGTGTACACTTTTGCAGCCCTCTGCCACTGGAGGACTCCGAATCGTAGCGTATAACATGCCGGTGTGTAACGTTATTATGTCGATCCGTCAGAAACAGTGTTCTGTAATCCAGTTTCGAATTCAAAGAGCTAGCCCACACATGGAGCACCCTATCCTAAAGTATGACAACGACGGGCCACACGCGAGTGCTGCGACATCTGCAACAATCCGATGTCTTGCGTCCCGACTTGGTCCCATCCGACTTTCATCTGTTCCCAAAGCTTTAAAAAAAAAAAACACGCTTTCGAAGACACTTTAGTAGTGATGAAGTGATGTGGTTCCGTCAAAAAAAGTAAAAAATTCTATAGCGGCGGAATGAACAAACTGGCTTCGCGTTGGTAGAATCGTATTCGTCGCCAGGGTGACTAAAAAATAGGAATAAACAGGCAGACATGAAGAACAAAGATGTAGAATGTTAATTGTGTGCAAAACGTAGAAACAAAAAACAAATAGAAGTCGTCGACTCCTAGTTCCTCTCTCACACATTTATTTATGTGTCTTTCCCTGCTAGTACTACCAGTACTACAGGTAATCCTGCTACTTACTACACTGACGTACTGTACCGAAGCCACCGAACCGTAGTGCAGCAGAACAGAACGGCCGCGTCCGTTTGTGCCGGTAGGACGTACATTGTGCCGTGAAATTTAAATTTGCGGCACAGTAGGGCATGTACTAAGAAATTAGGGAATAACTTCCATTGCATTAGAGGAAATCGCGGAGGGTAATAACTGTAGGGGAAGACAGAGGCTGGAATACATCCAACAAATAACTGAGGATCTAGGGTGCAAGTGCTATTCTGAGGTGATGACATTGGCGCGAAAAACTCGTAGCGAGCCGCGTCAAACCAGTCAAAAGACCGACGACTCAAGTTTGAAAAATACTATATGACCACTACGCTTCCACCAACATATATCATGCAGAAGGATCGTGAGAGACAAATAAGAGAGATTAGGCTGTTAACGTAGGCAACTTTGCATTCTGAAATAGGGATTCACCTTGTTATTACATCTTCTGCGCTGAAAAGTAAAAACGTTTTACTTACACCATTGTTTCCCATTCATGGCAACGGGGCTGTAATCGACAAATATCTATAGTGCGCCTGTTTCAGCAACTAAGAACCGACGCATATCATTCTACATTTCATGTACGATGTAAATGTAAACTTTCGTGTTTTAACGGTTGATACTGATGTTCAAATGTTACTTGAGTGTTGCCAATTTATTTTTTTTTCTTTTCTTTTGGTCATCAGACTGGTTTCGTGACGAATTCCTCTCCTGTGTCAACCTCCTTATTATCTCAGAGTAGCACTTGCAATCTACGTCCTCTATCACTTGTTGGAGATATTCCAATGTCTGTCTTCCTCTACAGCTTTTGCCCTCTACAGCTCCCTCTAGTGCCATGGAAGTCATTCCTGATGTCCTAACAGATATCCTATTATCCTGTCCCTTCTCCTTTTCAGTGTCTTCCACATATTCCTTTCGTCTCCGGTTCTGCGCAGAACCTCCTCATTCCTTACCTTATCAGTCCACCTAATTTTCAACATTCGTCTGTAGTACCACATCTCAAATGCTTCGATTCGCTTCTGTACTGATTTCCCCACAGTCTATGTCTCTCCACTGGCAAAAGATTCCGAAATAGTCCTTCATTCGGACTTCCACGAGGGGACTTCCACGGGGGAGGTTACCATGAGAAAAAGATTGAATAATCAACGAAAGGATAACGTTCTACGAATCGGCGCGTGGAATGTCAGAAGCTTGAATGTGGTAGGGAAACTAGAAAATCTGAAAAGGGAAATGCAAAGCCCCTATCTAGATATAGTATGGGTCAGTGAAGTGAAATGGAAAGAAGACAAGGATATCTGGTCAGATGATTATAGGGTAATATCAACAGCAGCAGAAAATTGTATAACAGGAGTAGGATTCGTTTTGAATAGGGAGGTAGGCCAGAGAGTGCGTTGCTTTAAACAGTTCAGTGATAGGTTAATTCTTATCAGAATCGAGAGCAGACCAACACCGACAACGATAGTTGAGGTATACATATACCGTGTGGCAAGTCGAAGATGAACAAGATAGAGAAAGTATATGAAGATACTGAAAGGGTAATACATTACGTAAAGGGAGATGAAAATCTAATAGTCATGGGAGACTTGAATGCAGTTGTAGGGGAAGGAGTAGAAGAAAAGTTTAAGGGAGAATATGGGCTTGGGACCAGGAATTAGAGGGGAGAAAGACTAATTGAGTTATGTAATAAATTTCAGCCAGTAACAGCGACTACTCTGTTCAAGAATCGCAAGAGGAGGAGGTATACTTGGAAAAGGCCGAGTGACACGGGAAGATTTCATTTGGATTACATCATGGTCAGAGAGAGATTTCGAAATCAGATGCTAGATTGTAAGACGTACCAAAGAACAGATGTATAGTCAGATCATAATACAGTTGTGAGTAGGCTGAAGTTTTAGAGATTAGACAGGAAGGGTCAATAAACAAAGAAGTGGGATACGGAAGTATTAAGGAATGATGAGATACGCTTTAAGTTCTCTAAGGCTATAGCTCCAACAGTATGGAATAGCTCAGTAGGCAGTACAGCTCAAGAGGAATGGATACCTCTAGAAAGAGCCATCATAGAAGGTGGAAAGAAAAACATATACAAAAAAAGGTAATTGCGAAGAACCCATGGGTAACAGAAGAAATACTTGAGCTGTTGGATGAAAGAAGGAAGCAAAAAAATCCAGGAAGATTCAGCGATACAGAAATACAAGTCGCTAAGGAATGAAAAAATAGGAATTTCGGAGAAGCGAAAACGAAATTGGTGCATGCGAAATATGAAGACATCGAAAAGGACATGATTGTCGGAAGGACTGACTCAACATATAGGTAAGTTCAAAATAACCTATGGTGAAGCAAGCGTGGTAACATTAAGAGTGCAACGGGAATTCAACTGTTCAACCTAGGAGAGAGAGCGGATAGGTGGAAAGAGTACACTGAAGGCCTCTATGAGGGAGAGGATTTGTCCGATGTGATAGAAGAAGAAACAGGAGTCGATGTAGAAGAGAGACATGATCCAGAACTATAATCAGAATTTAAGGTGGAAAGAGTACAATGAAGGCCTCCATGGGGGAGAGGATTTGTCCGATGTGATAGAAGAAGAAACAGGAGTCGATGTAGAAGAGAGACATGATCCAGAACTAGAATCAGAATTTAAGAGATCCTTAGAGGACTCACGATCAAATAAAGCAGAATTTCTAAAATCATTAGGGGAAGTGGTAACAAATCGACTCTTCACGTTGGTGTGTAGAATGTATGAGTCTGGCAATATACCGTCTGACTTTCGGAAAAATATCCTCTACACAATTCCGAAGACTGCAAGAGCTGACGAGTGCGAGAATTATCACACTGTCAGGTTAACAGCTAATGCATCCAATCTGCTGACAAGAATAATATATAGAAGAACGTACAAAAGATGAGGATGTGTTAGATAGCGATCAGTTTGGTTTTAGGAGAGATAAAGGCACCAGAGACGCAATTCTGAAGTTGCGGTTGATAATGGAAAAAAGACTAAAGAAAAATCAAGACACATTCATAGGATTTGTCAACCTGGAAAAAGCGTTCGACAATGTAAAATGGTGCAAGATGTTCGAATTCGAGAAAAATAGGGTAAGCTATAGGAGGGACGGGTAATATTCAATATGTACAACAGCAAAGGTGGGACGATGAGACTGGGCGACCAAGAACGAAGCAGTCGGACTAAAATGTGAATGTAGTCTTTCGGCCCTACTGTTCAACCTGTACAAGGAAGAAGCATTGACGGAAATAAAGGAAAGGTTCAGGAGTGGAATTAAAACCCAAGGTCAAAGAATGTCAATGATACGATTCGCTGATGACATTGCTAACCTGAGCGGAAGTGAAGAATAATTACGTGATGTGCTGAACGCATTGAACAGTCTAACGTGTTCGGAATACGGATTGAGAGTAAATTGAAGAAAAAGGAAGATAATGAGAAGGAGCAGAAATGAGAAAAGCGAGAAACTTAGCATCAGAATGTTGATCACACAGTAGATGAAGTTAAGGAATTCTACTACGTAGAAAGAAAAATAACCAATGACGGAAAGAGCAAGGAGGACATCAAAAACAGACTAGCAGTGGCGAAAAGAGCATTTCTGGCCAAAAAATGTCTACTAGTATCAAACATAGGCCTTAAATTGAGGAAGAAATTTCTGAGAATGTATGTTTGGAGCACAGCATTGTATGGTAATGAAACATGGACTGTGGGAAAACCGGAACAGAAGAGAATCGAAGCATTTGAGATGTGGTGCTACAGATGAATGTTGAAAATTAGGTGGACTGTTAAGGTAAGGAATGAGGAGTTTCTGCGCAGAATGGGAAAGGAAAGAAATACGTATCTGCCACAGAGAAGATCGACATAATTGTAATTTTGGGCGAGGCTGCAAGAAAGTTGAACGCTGTTGTTGCTTTCTATGCCGAACGTTTGTAGATGTGCCACGATAGCTGCAGCTATTCATCGTGTTGTACAACAGTTCATTACTGACGGAAATATGAAAAAAACAAACTCGTAGAGCAACTGTAACTGAGAACACGAGCAATGAAATTGCAGCCCTAGCTGTGGTGGCTCATAAGCTACTAGCAAGTACCAGAGACTTCGCGCTAGTCTCGAATTGCTCATACAAGTGGTTGCACGATCCTACACCGTCACAAATACCATTCCTGCCACATCACTTCAACAGAAACAAGCATAACATCAGGTGAGCCCCAGGGCAGCGTAATAGATCTACTGTTTTTTTACGATTCACATAAATGATGTGGTTGATGTTTGCCGATGATGCTTTAGATTTCAGGAAAGTAGTAAAACACCAAAGTTGTGAACAGATCAATGAGGATTTGCAGAAGATAAATGTGTGGTGTAATCATCATTTTCTTTGTGCCATTGTCCCACTTCAACGCAGGATCGGCCTTGTTACGATGTATTTGGCTATGTTACTGTCAGAGGGTGGCCAGACGCCCCTCCTGTCGCCACCCCGTACCCTCCAGAATGCTAGTAGTGCACCCCAGTTGTCTGCGTCTAACGTAAGCCGTGAAATATTGTGAACGTTTTGAAATATATGCAAGTCGTGTAACTGAGGCGGGACCAGCCCAGTATTCACCTAGTGGGATGTGGAAAACCGCCAAAAACCACATCCAGGCTCTCCGGCACACCAGCCCTCGTCGGTAATCCGCCGGGCGGATCCGATCCCCGGCGGGGTAAGGGATTTTCTCTGCCTCGTGATGACTGGGTGTTGTGTGAAGTCCTTAGGTTAGTTAGGTTTAAGTAGTTCTAAGTTCTAGGGGACTGATGACCATAGATGTTAAGTCCCATAGTGCTCAGAGCCATTTTTTTTGGATCCGATCAGGGGCAAGCGCGTACCCGAGTCCAGGAAGCAGCGCATTAGTGCCCTCGGCCAACCTATCGGGTCAAATGCGTGGTGTAATGACTGGCAGTTATCTCTCAATACTAGTAAGTGTAACCTACTGCGTACAACAAAGCGAAAATTCCCGTTAATGTACGAGTACAAAATAAATGCCCAGTCTTTGGAAGCGGTAACTTCCGTCAAGCATCTGGGTGACTATTCGAAATGATCTCAAATAGAACGATCGGAGTACACAAGTAACGGCAAAGACGAACTCTAGATTGCGGTTTAGAGGTAGAACCCTGAAGCGATGCAGTCCTTTAACAAAGGAAATTGCTTACAATACTTTAGTTCGTCGAGTCTTATTGTTCGTCTGTATGAGACTGAGAAGGTCCAAAGAAGAGCGGCAAGATTCGTGATTGGTACATTTAGCCATCGCGAGAGCGTTACAAATCTCATAGAAAGTTTGAAGTGGGACACAGTTGCAGATAGACGACGCACTAAACGGAAGGGCTGTTCACTAAATTCCAAAATCCAATCTTCGCCGAGGATGTAGAACATATATTATTTTCAAATCGCGCAATGATCACCATTCAAAGATAAGGGAAATCAGAGCTCGTACTGAGGCGTTCAGACAGTCGTTTTTACCTTAAGCGATCTGCGAGTGGAACAAGGGCGAGGGGAGAGGGGGGGGGGGGACATCACACACAACCATGCCAGAGGCAGGATTCGAACCCGCGACCGTAGCGGTCGCGTGGTTCCAGACTGAAGCGCCTAGAACCGCAATTGGGGGTTCATGCAAATGCAAAGAGACCAGCAATTCTTTTGCCAAGCTATGATCTCTGGTCAGAAAATTTACGACCAACGGCCAAGTTAATCGGCGTAATATCCGTTAATCGAGTGTGGAACTCTCGCACTGGATAAACGAGGTTGTTTGTTAGCGTCCTTGGTCTGTTAACATTGGGTACGGTATCTTAGGCGAAAAATTAATCGGCCCCCATGTTGTAGAAGGTACATCGCACACGGAAAGATACCGCAAGTTATCAAGAGAAGTTGCCCACTCTGTTGAAAGATGTACCCCTCGTATGGCAACAGATGTGATTGCAACATGATGGTTGTCCGACTCATTACTCGACAACAAAGAAGCACTAAATCGCGACTTTAATGTAATATGTCGGATTGGCAGAGGTGACGTAACCTCCAGATCATCGAACTCTACGTTCCTGGATTTTTTTTTTTGTTTTTTTTTTTTTTTGTGGAGTTTCTGAAGTAAAAAATGTATGTAGAAGTACCAACTGCTCGATAGAACATGAAAGAACACATCATAAACGCTTGCAGAAACATTCCACCAGACATGCTTTTAAGTTGTGTGCACGCATTCCACGCACGAATTAATAAATTTATGGAAATGGGAGGTCGTGATTTTGAGCACTTACTGTGAATTGCAATTAAGGTGTGTGGCAAGGAGACCCACTGAAATCAAGCGCCCACTGGTGAGAGGTGAAGTGGGTCACCAATGTCAAACATCCCGGTAGCAACAGAAACCTATTCCAGTAACTTCGTTGTCCCTGGATGGCGCTCAACGTAGGTTCTAACCAGACACTCAAACGGCTAACCATATTTGTACTACACAGCCAAACTGCAACACTAAAGTAAGTTTCGAACATAAATATTAGCAGTTAGAACAAAGATTTAAAGTTACATGAAAATGAAATGTAGACTCAAATGCGTCTGTTCTTAGTCGCAAAAATAGGCACACTTGATATTTGTCGAAGAGAGCCATGTACCACGAATAGAAAACAACGGTGTGAGTAAAGCGTACGTATTTTTTTGGCGTGGAATTTGAATTTGCAATAAAAATAGGGGGTTCCCCTTTGAAAATACTGAGTTGAACCCGCCCATGCAGGAGGGGTGGTTAGGAGGTGGCCAGTTGCAGAACAGACATATGTCCCCTTTACTAACACTGACCTTTCAGCTACGACACATTTCTTACAATGCGTCGATTTCGATGTATTTAGTTGTTTCAAGTTAAATCAAGCACTCTGTATATAAATTCATACAGTGACTTATTATTTTGACAGCGAGAGCAATGAAATTAACGCTTTGTGTCAGATAACCTCATTATTCTTTAATTTTTTTTAACTAACGCTTCATCTGGCGCTTAACATTTTCTAGAAACGCTACGGAATGAAGCAAACTAATAGAAACAAATTGACAAGTGCATTTAAAAATTCTTTTGGGGACGAGAATCAGTTCCTTAACAGGAAAGCAGGAAAAAAGTTGGCGCCATAGAGACTCGCTAACTGCGACATATGAAAGCCTGCAAAAGGCGGTAAGGATCTTTGCTGAGACGAAGAAAGGGGGAAATGAAGGCATCTTTCTTCGGAAACGGCGCGTGTAAAAGTAAGAAGGACGGACATTACAGTTCCACGGGACACGTCTTCCGTTTCCGTCGGCAATTGTCCCCATTTATGAGAGGCCCAAGAGAAAGAATGAGCGCGGAAATTTCATTTGTCTGTTTACGACCGACTGAAATGAAGACATTCGGAGTAACAGCAAGCTTTAGTGTCGGGTGCGGAAAGGAACGATGGCATACCGGGAAGTGGTGTTTCTAGACGTAAGAAACAGCAGAAAAGGAACAGATTGCTGATGCAATGCGAAACTTAAGGTGGATGCTTGCATTGTCGTAGCTGAACAACGATTGCTAATTACCACGAAGACTTGTTGAAATGGTACGTCAGTTTCTAAGAAGTGTTGGTTTAATGAGTCTCAAAGCGCCAGCATGCATGGCAGTGCTACGAGATCTTCTACTGTGCAGCCATCTGGTTCCTGTCACGTGGTGGCGTATCTGTAGCTTAAACAAATAAGACGGCTACTGCAATGAGGAATGTGGAGGCGAGTTTTTGAGTTTTCAACGGGCTCTGATGAGGTAAAACTGTTGTTTGCGGAAACAAAATGGCAGCATGTAACTCCACAACTCAGTGTCGAACATACACTAAGCACAATAGAAAAATCGTTTCGATTTTTATAATTCATTTTGTAAATCTGTACTCCATAAGATTAAATAAAGACAGGTCGTTGCTTAATGTTGTTACCGAAAATCTCGAAAAATACCTGACAAATTTACTTCAAATTTTCACGTGATACTTTAATGAACATACAGTCGGACAATATACCGGGTGATCAATCACGGAATACGGTAGATAGAGGGGTACAAATTGACACACATGCTTGGAATGGCATGGGGTTCTATTAAAACCAAAAAAATACAAAAGTTCAAAAAATGTCCGACAGATGGCGCTTCATCTGATCAGAATAGCATTCATTAGCATAACAAAGTAAGACAAAGCAAAGATGATGTTCTTTACAGGAAATGCTCAATATGTCCACCATCAATCCTCAACAATAGTTGTAGTCGAGGAATAATGTTGTGAACAGCACTGTAAAGCATGTCTGGAGTTATGGAGAGGCATTGGCGTCGGATGTTGTCTTTCAGCATCCCTAGAGATGTCGGTCGATCACGATACACTTGCGACTTCAGGTATCCTCAAAGCCAATAATCACACGGACTGAGGTCTGGGGACCTGGGAAACCAAGCATGACGAAAGTGGCGGCTGAGCACACGATCATCACCAAATGACGCACGCAATAATACAGCTTCACTAAAAGCGCCTTTTCTGGTAACGTCAACATGCTGCGACTGCTGGCGCATCTGATTCTCTCTCTCATTATAGCTCCTTTTATACGCGATTGTCATGCGCAATCATTGACGTTTTGCTGTCCAGCGCCATCTGTAGGACATTTTGTGAACTTTGTTTTTTTTTTTTTTTGGTTCTAATAAAACCCCATGTCATTCCAAGCATGTGTGTCAACTTTTACGTATCTACATCATTCCGTGATTTATTAAATTTTCAAATTTATACTGACTTTTTGATCACCTGGTATATAGTCTATGTCCGTCCGAGTGTTCATTGAAGTATCACGTAAAAATTTGAAGTAAATCTATATAATGATGTGAAACGTTTTTGAAGTAAATTTATATTCGTGAGTGTGGAACGTTTTATCAGAAAACTAGGAAAGTTCTTTACTCATTTACTCCAAATGTTTACATATCACTCTGATGACGAATTGACTGCACATAGGCTATATATTTTTACATATATAAATATTTGTGTAATACGAGGATAAGTCGAAAATTATTCGCAAACTTGAAGTAACTCTTCTTAGATTGTTGTGCTGTTTTGGTCGTGTTATGAAAGTTTGATCATAATATATCGATCTGCGTTCCTTTTGTTGCAGATAGACTATGGCTGCTCCTATAGAAATTTGCACCAAAGGCGAACAACGATCGGCCATCCGGTTTTTCAGGTCAGAAGTTGTATCGCGGGCCGCAACCCGTCAAAGACTCTCGGGACAATACGGGAACAATGCCTTACAGCAACGAAGTGCTTACGAATTGATTGCCAAAATCAAGAATGGTCACACAAGTGTTACGTATGAGGAAGGAGATGGACACCATCTACGACCACAAATGATGATAACACTGAGCGTGCACATGACATAGTTCTGGTAGACACTCGAGTGACTACTGATAAAGTGGCACATCGTCATGGTCATTGTCCAACCTACGAAATCATCCATAACAGGCTTAGGTTTCATGGAGTCTGTGCAAGATGCGGCTCGAAACAACTAGCAGTGATGTATAAACAAACGCGCTTGGATATCTACCAGAAACTGTAGGATCACTATGGCAACGAATGTGGCCGCTTCTTAGGCAGATTCATTACTGGTGACGAAACATGAATTCACCATTCGAACCAGAGGACACTTCCACAGTTGCCCAGCAGGAAAAAGTTTAAAAACGAACTACCCGCAGGAATACTGCTGATTTCCGTTTCATGGGACGGACAATGCCCAGTACTAGAACATTGTCACGAGAGTGGCACAACAATAAACAGTGCGCGTTACAATGAGATGCTTCCTGACAGGCTAAAGCCTGCAATTCGAAGCAAAGGCCGAGGACTACAGACGAAAGGTGTTGTGTTGTTGCACGACAATGCCCGTCCACATAATGCTTCTTGCACCGCTGAAACGCTCCGGAAACCCAAGTTTGGAACGGTGATTCATCCTCCATATAGTCCTGGTCTTCTCCCTTCCGACTACCATTTGTTTACATGAAATGTATTCGCAGTAGCAAATGTGGACAACCATGGTCTGTATAATGGAATAACGACAGTGAAAATTTGTGCCGGGCCGGGACTCGAACCCGGATTCATAGCCAATCGCGAGCGGTCGCCTTACCATTTGGCTACTCGAGCACGACTCTCGGCCAGACCCAAAAGAAAAGAAAAGGTTCAAATGGCTCTGAGCACTATGGGACTTAACATCTGAGGTCATCAGTCCCCTAGACTTAGAACTATTTAAACCCAACTAACCTAAGGATACTACACACATCCATACCCGAGGCAGGATTCGAGCCTGCGACCGTAGCAGCAGCGCGGTTCCGGACTGAATCGCCTAGAACCGCTCGGCCACAGTGGCCGGCTGGCCAGACCCCAACTTCATATGTCGTGCACACAGCGGAGACAATGGGCTCTGACCTGTGTGCTATAGGCGCACATGGCATGGGCATTGTTTCGAGCACTCGTCTTCAGAGTCTTTTCTGCCTGACGATGGACGCTCACTCCAAAGTCCATAGCGTGGTGCGTCCGCAGAGCACCACAGCCAACCCTTCTAGTTTCAAACGTACTAATGTCTCGCAGCCATTATTGTAGTCGGTCAAAGGCGTCATGTGAAATCATAATTGGAACAGGGACCGAAGACAGCGGTTTCTTCTCAGCTTGCGTGCGTGCGTAAAGCAGAGATTTGAAAGTGATTCTATCTTCAAACTTATTTTTTATTCAAACGTTATATTGCCGGCCGTGGGTTGCTTATTAATACTTCATCTTCTGAGTCCTCTCTACAACCCCTAAAAGCCTGTAGTAGAGATTTTGAATCACCCACTATACAATTTCGAACAAAAAATGTAAATTGAAAATCTTTTGGGTTATTAGGTCGCGTCATAATTCTTCAAACAATCGACGTTTCGATCCTTTTGCTGGATTTGCTTCAGGACCTTGTGGTACCGCTGTACGTTGAACACTCAATCTACAGTGAACACCACAAAATCATGAAGAAGATCCCTGAAGAGGGGTCGAAACGTCGATCGTTTGAAGATATACGGCGCCGCCTACCAAGCCAGGAGATTTTAACTTCAGTGGCAACGGCGTCGAAAGCCTGCAGACTTACAAAGAACTGTATACACAACAACGTGCTGTTTCAGTTTCTTCCTCGCCCCGGTTTTACATAAAACGGGAATATGATATGTATTGTTTTTCAACGCATTATCAGGCCACTACTGCGGAATCTCAATCGTCGGAAACTCTGAGTTCTACCTATTTGCAAATTAAAACTATACAAAATACTGCCATTGAAGCTACCAGGCTTACAGACATAGCAGCTGGGCAAGTCTTCCTCTCTCCCAACTGATTTATCCATTCATCCAAGCAACTTGCAACGACAATAAACAAAGCTCATAGAAAGAGGGGAGAAAAGACAGAAAGGACGGGGGAGAAATGGGGCAAAGGAGATGGACACAGAAAGGGATAAGAGGTGCTGCACAGACAGAGGGGAGAGGAGGAGGAGAGAGACAAAGACATGGGCAGAAAGAGAGAGCAGGGACGGAAGGACTTACGAATATACATTCAATTCCCATACATATTTATCAGTTTAGAAGCATTGCCAAATTTGTTAGTGAATTATAAGTATCAAGAGCATGCAGTGTATACTTGTGCAATAAAGCAGGAAATATATGCGTAGACGTGAAGGGTGTTTCGAAAACAGTCATCCGATTTCACAATTCTGTACATGAATGAAGAAAGAAACGTGGAGTGAATTTTAACTTTGACTTCGAAACTAAAATTTTATCTTCAAGCCAGTGCTAAGTCGCCATTTCATGTGGTCGTAACTAGAAATCTCGCTCGCTCGTTCACACGGCTACCGCTATCAAGTACTCGAACACGTTGGAGATATCCTTTTTTTTCCACAGTTTTCAGCAGAACGGGGCAACACCTCACTGTCACCTGCGTGTGACAGTATTTCTCAACAATGAGCTGTCACGATGACGGACGGACTGGCCGCTGAGTTCGTACGGATCGTGTTTTGCAACATTGACCTCCAAGGTCACCTGATACAACTGTATATTCTTTTCTTTTCTGTAGAGGTTCGTGAAAGATTCCGTTTGTGTGCCTCCCCATCCATATACGACGGCACATAGCGACTGCAGTGAATGCCTAAACTGAAGACATTATCCCCAAGTTTGGAATGACTTTCATCGGAGGCACGCTGAACATTTGTAAAAAGTAAGTATAAACGTCTATCCTACACGTAATTGTAAACAGGTCATGCAGGGTAGTCAGAAACGGTCTGAAAAGGTTGTAAGGGTGTTGCAGGGTACGTTGTACTGAGGAATAATTATTAAGAAAAAAATTGATACGTTGCGCTGTTTCTGAAGTAATTACCATTGAAGTTAGCCAATCAGGCTGTTGCGCGCGCAAATTCAAGCAGGCCGCCAGAGATAGTGTCACCAGATTTTTTCTTCGCTTGGTTTCCTGAAACTGAACGAGAGAGCGCCGCAAAAGTTCGACATGAAGCGGTAGTAAGAATCGAACACTAGCCCAAGGCTGAGCAGTCTCTTGCGCTATCATCTGCGCCGTTTTTTTTTCCTTTATTGATTTTCAATTCCTCCCGAAGGGGGCGGGCTGGCAGCAGCTTAGTACGCTGCTCTACAGCCTACAGACTTTCATTTTAAAAACGGAAGAAGAAAAGAAACAAGAAAAACAGGCGATGAAATGGTGACGTCAAGTGTAAAATGGCGGAAAAATGCGGAAAGTTAAAACAGAAAGCAAAAGGGGTTGGCAACGTTAATAAAAGACACAGGAATCAGACAAGTAACATAGTACACACACAATTAAAAATCACGGCGACAGTCTGGTTTCTGTTCGCAAGAGATAAAAGGCACACCCAGCGACAGTATGATGGCCGTTTGGCCCAAAAAAACACAACACGGAACACTTACTGTAAAACACGCACTGTAGAACACTCACTGTAGTAGAACACTGCACGAAAGTGGCAGCACAAGGATGACACTCCCGAGCCAAAGGCAGATGGGGGGGGGGGGGGGGGGGACCTGGAGGAGGGGGAAGAACAAGGAGGGAGGAAGGAAAAAAACGAAAAAAGGGGGGGACCTGGAGGAGGGGGAAGAACAAGGAGGGAGGAAGGAAAAAAACGAAAAAGGGGGGGAGACCAAGGAGGGAGAGGGCGAATAAAGGGGGAGAAGGGCAGACGCAAGAGGGAATGAGAGGAGGCAGAGGAGGGAAATGTAAAAGGACTCGGGGGAGAGAAGGGGTCAAAGAGAGGGGAGGTGGGGAAGAAAGGGGATGGAAGGGGGGGAGAGAGAGCCCGGGAAAAGGACAGAGGAAAGGAGGGGGAGTGAGGATCAGAGTTGATAGGACGGATAAATGGAGGGAGAGAGGGCATCATCCGGGAGGGGGAGTTGATGGAAGCCACTTTGGGAAAGGAGATGTAGGGTGTAGAGATGGAGGGTAGGGGGGACACAACAGTGAAGACGTGGCAGGGAGCAGGGATGGGAGAGGAGAGGAGCAACCAGGGGGTGACGTTGCATGGGGGCTTAATTAAATTTTAATGCAAATACTTTTAATTTTAGTCGCTGTATGTACGATTATGAAGTCTCGTAACCACTTGGCCCTTACTGGTATTAGTACACAATCTGACTGCATAGAATAACAACAAAGAACGAAAGAAAACTTCCGTTAACACAATTAATTAATTAAGTCCCCAGCAACTATAAAACCTCCGAAACAACAAAACACAAGTGTAGCTGCTCTGTGTGTGGAAGTGTGATTCAACGTACACATCTGGCACGGTTCTTCCTCAGTATGACAAGATATTTTAAATACCATTTATACTGAAGTAATTAAAAAAATAAACAGAAATACTATAATTGCACATAGTAACCAGAAATACAGTCTAATACAAGAACACGAGCCAGATGCTTTGTTGACTGAACCTGTGACCAAGAGGCATTATTGTTTAAGACATTGAAATAATAAAAAAAAAAGGAATATTTTTACCTTCATATATATTGACGAAAAGCACACTCCGATCGTTACAGCGTCCCCACAACATCTGGTGTCTAGCCCATCAAAACAATACTACAAGTTCTGAACAAGCACTCTCCATGGGAACTTCTCAACAACGATTCACCACTGCTACATCTCAACAAGCACTGCCTACTACGACTTCTCGATAAGCACTGTCCACTACCACATCTCAACCAACACTGCCTACTACGACTTCTCAATAAGCACTCTCCACTACCACATCTCAACAAGAACCGCCAGTGGAGGCGGCTGAATAATATCTTTGGCGCAATCTAGGGCGCTGTGGCTCAGTGTAGCCACCTTTCATATGCCCCTCCTCCACAGGCTAGAATTTGATGGTATTTTTGCCAGCATTGGTGGTGAAAATACCACCAAATTCGTCCAAAAAAAATAGACAAAAATAAAAGATAATATTAATAAGTAAATATCACTTCACTAAATAAATTTTGGATTTGCACTGACCATTCCATAACCTAATATATAAAATACAGTAAGGAATACAACTGCTTTCATACATATGATTTTACATAATAGTTTACATAAGTATCATTCAATCAATGGCACCAGCAATGTCAAATAGGTGTAGGTAAGAGTCTCATAACATTTCACAAACAGTAAATACACAAAAAAATCAGTTTATACAAATATTCACATAAAAGCTTTCCATAGTTCAATAAACAAGTAGTTGACAGTTCCAGCAGTAGCACCCAGCAACGGTCAACAGGTGCAGACACCAACAAGTGACATTATTTCAGTAGAAACAGTTCCATCAGTGGCACCCAGCAATGTTAAACAGGTGCAGACAGCAAGAAGTAACATCATTTCAGTAGAAGCAGTCCATCAGTGGCACCCAGCAATGTTGAGTAGGTGCAGACAGCAACAAGTCACATCATTTCAGTAGAAGCAGTTCCACCAGTGGCACCCAGTAATGTTAAACAGGTGCAGACACCAACAAGTGACATCATTTCAGTAGAAGCAGTTCCATCAGTGGCACCCAGCAATGTTGAGCAGGTGCAAACAGTAACAAGTAACATCATTTCAGTAGAAGCAGTTCCATTAGTGACACCCAGCAATGTTGAACAGGTGCAGACACCAACAAGTGACATCATTTCAGTAGAAGCAGTCCATCAGTGGCACCCAGTAATGTTGAACAGGTGCAAGCACGAACAACAGTTTGAATGCACACACAATTGCTTTTACAAAATTATTATCAATGCTCTTACACTAAACATACAAATTATAATAAACACACAAATGATATCAGATAATTGTCATATTGACTATTACAAGTATCGGTAAACCTATAATATTTGTGGGTGTCAGTGCAAGCCACAACAAACAAGAAAAATAACATTTAGGAGATAGGTCGGTACCAATTATTTGGGATTAGGAAAGGAAAACACACAAAACACACTCACTCACCTTTCATCCACATTAAGTACTACTGTGTAACTGAATAGTGTTAACTGTGTAAATGGAATTCTGTCCAAAATTCTATGTTAAACTGTGTTATCAAGTAGTAGTCAATGTATAACAGTCAATAATAGTTAGTCAACGTCATAGTCATCATGTCAAGACCAATGTTTGTCAAGCCAAATCAAAATGTACGGTTTCTGAACAACTGTCAGTGTGCCAAGATATGCAAATGCTTCCTCTCTCCAAAAAAAAGTATATACTACTTAGTGATTTAACAAAGTGTGTGTAGACTATCTTCCAAAATGTAAACTTTCACGGCCGGAAATATCATGTCCATTATATTTATCCGGGCTGTTATGCCGTGGTCGGTTGATGAATTCTGAGGTGATTCCCAACCTTTCGTCTCCGACTGCGGGAGACATCTTCAAGGGGGTCCGTAGCTTGATGGAAGGTCCAACACACACACTGGCTTGCTACTGACTGCCGCTAAATTCCGTGTCCGCGCGCCCCCGCGCCGCGGCGTGACGTCACGTGTTTTGAAAACGTCAGTGCAATTGGCCGCTGTCCGTCGCCGTCGATCGCCGTTGCCATCACCCAGTGGTGGACGAGTGGTACACATCTTCTTTAACACCGGCATCCATATACCGTTTAATTTGACGCCCTCCTCCTTTCAGTTGAAATTATTTGGGTGTTTAGCGATTTCGATTGCCTCCCTGTAGAGCCTTTCGTAGTATCCGCTCGTGGCCGCTAGTACTTGCGTCTCCTCGAAACGAATATTGTGGTTCCCTGGCTGGAAAGCATGCTCCGCAAAAGCTGATCGTTCCGTTTCTCCTCTTCTACAATTTCCCTTGTGCTCTTCCAAACGTTTAGAATTCGACACATTTCATCAGCAGATTGAATGGCATAGTGGTCCAGCCAGAGGACATATTGGTCAGCTTCGATGTGGTATCGTTGTTTACCATGGTTCCACTTAATGATGTATTGGAACAGCTGGATCGAATTTTTCCTGCCGATATTTTAGAGCTGTTTAAGTGTTGTTTGACGACCACATACTTCAAGTGGAATGAACAGTTTTATGAGCAAACTGATGGCGTGGCTATGGGAAGCCCCCTAAATCCCGTAATTGCAAACTTCTTTATGGAGAAATTCGAAGAACAGGCCTTAGGTACTGCCAGCAAGAAACCAAATGTATGGTTCCGATACGTGGATGACACGTTTGTGTTGTGGAGACATGGTAGGGAGGAACTAAGCCGGTTCCACGAACATCTGAACAGTATAAACTCAAGAATTCAGTTTACTATGGAGGAGGAGGTAGACGGCAAACTACATTTCCTTGATGTGCTTGTGTTTAGAAACGAAAATGGTAGTTTGGGCCACTCAGTGTACCGCAAACCCACGCACACGGACCGTTATTTGCACCGGGATTCGAACCACCACCCACAACAGAAGCGGGGTGTTATCGAGACATTAGCGGACAGAGCTAGAAATATTTGTGAACCTGAGTTGCTCGACGCTGAGATGGAACATCTCCACAATGCACTAACGAAGAACGGATATTCGTCCGCCGAAATAAAACGTGCGTTGAAGCAGCCACGCAGAAATCATACTGACGTACAGGCTACTGCAAAATATAAGGTTTTCCTGCCGTTTGTTAAAAATGTAACGGAAAGAATAGGGAGGATCTTGACGAAGCGGAATATTACCGTAATTTACAAGCCCATCAGGAAGATACAGGAATACCTTAGGCCTGCCAAGGACGCTCGCAAACCATTGGAAAAATCTGGAGTGTATAGGATCCCATGCAGCTGTGGTGATGTTTATGTGGGTACTACCAAAAGAACTGTTTCTAAACGTTTGGAAGAGCACAAGGGAAATTGTAGAAGAGGAGAAACGGAACGATCAGCTGTTGCGGCGCATGCTTTCCAGCCAGGGAACCACAATATTCGTTTCGAGGAGACGCAAGTATCCTAGCGGCCACGAGCGGATACTACGAAAGGCTCTACAGGGAGGCAATCGAAATCGCTAAACACCAAAATAATTTCAACCGAAAGGAGGAGGGCGTCAAATTAAACGGTATATGGATGCCGGTGTTAAAGAAGATGTGTACCACTCGTCCACTACTGGGTGATGGCAACGGCGATCGACGGCGACGGACAGCGGCCAATTGCACTGACGTTTTCAAAACACGTGACGTCTCGCCGCGGCGCGGGGGCGCGCGGACACGGAATTTAGCGGCAGTCAGTAGCAAGCCAGTGTGTGTGTTGGACCTTCCATCAAGCTACGGACCACCTTGAAGATGTCTCCCGCAGTCGAAGACGAAACGTTGGGAATCACCTCAGAATTCATCAACCGACCACGGCATAACAGCCCGGATAATTATAAAGGACTTCTACTTGTGTGTTCTAGTCTGCCAACTTCATCTTCCTTGTTCCATATAAACCAACAAAAAAAATATGCTCCTCACTTACTTTACCTCTTATCCACCAAAACTCCAATAATCATCAGAATCATATAATCTTAATACTTCAATAATACCTCTTACGTCGATACATATAAACCTTATCATCAATATCATTAACCTTACCTCTTGTCCACCAAAACTCCAATAATCATCAACTTCACATAATCTCAATACCTCAATAATACATCTTCAATACGTCGATACATATAAACCTTATCGCCAATTTCATTTCACTTCCATAACAACTCTTTCCTCTAGTCAGTCTCCTCGAACAAATACAGATAAAATTCTAGTGCAAACTTCAATTCATCATCCCATACAATCCGAGGACACAATGTCCACACACAACCTCTGTGTAATCCATCTGACCCATATCTTCTACTTATTATGAATCATAAAATACATTTTGGTTACCTTGTCCATCATTAAATAAAAGAAATGCATACATTACCTCTAACAGCCTTTAGTTTGAATAACTTTCAGTAAGTAAGTACGAGTACGGAGGGTGAATGATAGTAATATTTCACAGTGTGTACACCACTTCAAGAATCATGGCAAAACATAAGCAAACATGCGGAGTATTTCTTGTGTCTAGTGTCACTTGCTATTTCAATTGCTCACGAAGAATGCAGTGTAACAGCTGTCTATAGTCTAATCCTAGAGTTGGTATGTCATGTCGTTAGCTTCCTTCCTATTAGCATAAATTTATACAGCTTCCATAAAACCTCCAGCTCATGTAACTTCAATGAAGTTTCTTGTACCATCGTCGTTCGTAGAATTATAGCAGTTCATTTTCTTATCCTAAAATATAAAGCACTGAGCGTAAGCAAAACCTGCAATAGCGAGTAAATATACCAGTGGAGAACAGAATGTCAACAAGTGGATGCAGCACAACTCCTACAACGAGGTTCTGCCAAGCAAACAATCTATAATTAATACCATAGTGTGACCTAAACTCCACGTTCGTACACTGTACATCAGCATTTCTATATACCAAATTAAAGAATAGTTATGACAACAAAGCAGATATGTGTAAATATGCAATCCATACGCAAAGCAGCAAATATATATCTCACCTAATAAACAGGTCATTAGCATCATATCAGCATAAGCAAATAAATGTTCATATGTAATCTTGATAAGTAAACATGAAGGTGCAAGCAGACAAATCACAAAGTATAACCTACCTACATAACCACATCAGCACAATTAATCAGGTGACAATTATAATTTAAATAAACAAGCACAGCAGGCACATAATAGAAAAATATGACATCAGTGAAAAAGCAGTGCAGCCAAGCGATGCATAATATACACAAGTAACAACCCTGTTCATTAATCCATCATTGTCAAAATCAGTTAATGTACTCAAGCACGTCGCTTCACAAGTAAATTCATAGAACGTGAAATTTAGCACAAAGTATGAATCACGTAATCGCGAGCGGCAAATTACGTCTAAAGTACGTACCTAAGGGGAAATACGTTACCTGAAAAATAAACTCAATTAATAGTTACCTTTTTAGTTTATTAGTTTCTTCTTCGAAATTACATTCTTCCTGAAATTTTCTCGAGAGCAAGTCCTCTTAACGTCGGACACGCACAGAATTTACCTGAAGGTCTTAAATATTTTGTACAACCGTATCCTGAAAAATACTGAACGTTAATAACATAATTTATCAAGTCACTATAGCTTTATACTGAATTTAATCGGAGAAATTACACTGTGTATTTGTTTACGGCTGTCAGTACATTCGCACTGAGCGCTCGATCAGCTGTAGGTACGCGTGACGTAGGAAGTAATTGTTTGCGGTCAACGACTGCCTTGTGCGGCGCGCAGACTTGACTGTTGCTTTGAGTATGTGCCGCCGCCAGAACACGGCGCGGTATCCTTGTATTCTCTGCGTGTTTACATGTAACTGTTAGTCTCTCAAAAGTATGTCATTGCACAGAAATTTTAACGTTTGATATATGACGTATTCCCTTAGAGCGCCGAGATTTAAGAGTTGCTACTTCGACAGTGTTATCATGAATAATTTTGCGAACTCTATATGGACCGTTATAAAGCAGAAAAAATTTACGACACAAGCCTTTTCCCTTGTGAGACAAATGGTAAGACTTAATTAATACCTTTTGACCAACTGACAATATTTTTAAACGACTAGGACGTTTAGCTGATTTCTCTCTTCTAGCAGCCGCAGATGCAGTATTTCGTAGAGCCAGATTGACAACTTCAGAATGTCGCAGTTTCTGTGAAGGCGGAAAAGGAACGATTTCAGAAATGCGATTTGTCGGTGCTTTATTTTTTAATATGAATATAGGTGGTAAGGAAGTAGAATCATTAGGGAGTTCATTCAGAATGGTTTGAAAAATATGAAGATACTGATCCCACGTTCTGTGATTCTGATGACAATAAAGTCGACACAATTTATTGATTTCCTTCATCCATCTCTCTGAAGCGTTAGATTGAGGGTGAAAAAGTGAAATGAAAATTGGTTTAATCTTACGACGCCATAGAGTACGAAGCCAAATTTTAGAACGAAACTGTGATCCATTATCTGATATAACCTTATCAACATGACCCACATCTTTAAGAAAATGTTTGATGAAAGCATTAGATACTGAACGAGCTGTTGCTTTGCGTAAAGGTGTAAAACACACATATTTTGATGTCAGTTCCACTGCTACCAAAATGTACGCAAAACCATTAGTAGAATGAACCACTGGACCGAACAAATCGACTGCAGCCATCTCCTTTAATTTCGCTGGAATGATAGGAAACAACGGTGCTCTGTGAGAAATAGTTGGCGGCTTAGCCTTTTGACATAATTTGCATTTGGCAAGAACAGATCGAATATGTTTTTCCATATTACTGAAGTAGCAATTTTCTCGTAATTTGTGGAAGCATTTTCTGGGACCAAAGTGTGCATAACTGAAATGTGTGTACCAAATCAATTTATTGACCCACTCATCAGGAATACAAACAAACCAAACAGAGTTGTCGACCGATTTTCGTTTAAAAAGAATATCATTGCGAACTAAATAATACTGTCTGATCGCTACGCTTTCCTTTCTCCTCCACTTCTCCTTAATGTCCTTCCAGATTGGATCCTTATTTTGCTCCTTAGCGATGTCCTGGAGCGATGACGAAATAAAATTCTCAAACGCAACACCTTGAATATACATCAAACAACAATTGTTTTCTTTGCAGTCCTCTTCAGCACTTTGTTTCAAACCTATAGGTGCACGTGATAAAGCATCAGCAATAATATTTGAAGATCCCTGTATGTAAACAATACTAAAATCAAATTCCTGTAGATACAGCGCCCATCGTGACAATCTTCCATTTGTTAGTTTTGCTGACATAAGAAATTCCAAAGCTCGATGATCGGTGTAAACCTTAGTATGTCTGCCATACAAAAATGTCCGAAATTTTGCGAAAGCCCAAACAACAGCTAAAGCTTCAAGTTCCGTAATCGAATAATTCTTTTCGGATTTAGAGAGAACACGACTTCCAAATGCAATAGTCTTCTGTACTACAACGCCGTTTTCTTCTATCTCTTGAAATAAATGGGCACCTAGGCCTTTGTATGATGAGTCCGTCGCCAAACAAAAATCTTTAGATAAATCCGGATGTGAAAGAAGTGGAGCAGCAACTAAAGCATCTCGAAGTTGTTCAAATTCTGACTGAGGTTCCTCATCCCAACACCAATTAGAATTCTTTCCAGATAGTTCACATAAACGAGGTGTGGCCAAATCGTCCAATCTAACGAAGCGTCTAAGAAAATTACAGACACCAAGGAAACTACGAACATCACGTTTTGTAGTAGGAACAGCATAATTACGAATAGCATCTAGTTTCTCTGGATCAGGAAGAATACCTTCTGTAGAAATAATATGACCAAGAAATTTCACCTGAGAACGACCAAATTCAGATTTTTCCAAGTTCACTGTAATGCCAACTCTTGCAAAAATACGTAATAATGAATCCAAAATTTTGTTATGCTCACTCCAAGAACGTTTAGCAATAAGAATATCGTCAACATATGAAGTAATATTGTCACAAAGATAAACAGGTAAAATTTCGTTTAAACTACGAATGAATGCTGCAGAAGATATAGTAAGTCCAAACGGTAATTTCCGAAATCACTTTTGGGTAAAATAGTCATGTCCGGTTATTCTTTACCAACTCTCTAGATAGATTGATAGTCGAAGAGTTGTTTTGATGGATGCAAAGAATAGTAAAAGAGTAGGCAGCAGTGCAGGAAACGAAAACGGAAATAGCACTACTACAGCTCGGAGCCCTGTGCACGCTACAGCACATATTCACTTAGCGTAGTGAATCCCCTGAGGACCTTAATAGCCGCACATAATTTCCAGTTTGTGACTTAGTGGCCAATTTGGTGGAAGTGCGTACATAAATTGATCTAACCATGAACATGGGAGTACGTCCTTCTTAGAATTGCAAAAGATCTTAAATTTCCTAACAGTTAAGAAGTGTTTATAGTCAAAGTTTTCTCCTCGTGGCGACAAAGACCTACCGCGTCTGTCCCAGTCCGAATGTCGATTATTGTCAAGTTCGCGCGCCTGGCGCTCTCTTGTTGCATCTCGTAAATGAAACAAATTATTTTCTTCAAACCCCTCTGTTATCTGTGGTTCTAAATTTCTTCTGCTGTCTTTTCCTACGATTTCGCCTTCAATTTGTTTGACTTGCTTTCGTAATGCCTTAAATTCCCTTTTGACGCGTTCATTAAATTTTCCCTGATTTTCAACATGCTTATTTATGTTCTGGTACTCTTCGGTTTCTGCAAGTGGCAATGGAGCTGTATCATCTGAATCTCTGTCCCCATTTAAACTAAGACTTGTCAATTTATTTGAAATCTCCTCAACTCTTTCCAATAAGTCACCTAATTGTTCTTTCTGTTTATTTATGTCTTCCATAAGTGTCGCGACTCGGGTTTCAGGATTGACACATTTAGTAGTTAACTGTTCATAACGTTGTGTTAGGTTATTTATTCTGTCATTTGGAACGGATTCCTCGATTCTTTCAAATATTTCTTCCTTATCGTGTGCACGTTGTAAATTTAACTCTGAAAATTTTTGTACTATCACGCGATCTCTTTCTTCCTGTTCTCTATCCTGTTTCTTTTGTCTGATTTCTATTGAAATTAATCTGTTATTGTGAGAATTCAAAATCAGTTGTACTTCTTCTCTAATGTCTTTCTTTAATTCATCTTTCATGTTTTTGAAACATGTCCCTATTCGTGAATCTAAATGTGTTTCCATTGTTTTCATCTCTGTTTTAATTGTTCCTATTTGTGAGTCTAACCGTGTTGCCAAAGTTCCCATCTCTCTTTTTAATTCAGATCCTAACTGTGTTTCCATTGTTCCCATATCAATTTTAATTGTTCCTATCTCTGTTTTAATTGTTCCTATTTGTGATCCCAGTGAGTCTAACCGTGTTTCCATTGTTCCCATATCAGTTTCTAACCGTGATCCCAAATTTAATATTGCACTCATCAACTGCTTCATGTTAACTTGTTCGAAATTCTTTTCGCCCCTAACATTTCCCGTAAAACTAACTTCTTTCGACATAGCCGTAAGGCTATCTGTGTTTGATACTATTTCAGAATCTTCTATCGTTGATCTCGTATTCTGTGAATTTTCTGATTGAGAAAAATTTTGAAATGGTTCTGGACTCTTTTCCCGACTTATTAAATTGTTTTCCACTTCATTATTCATCATACTGTTCTCCTGTGTCGGCGAGTTCGCCATGTTAACAACTTCGTCATTCTCACTATTCATCATTTTTGCCTTTTTCATCGATCGCGTAATCATTTACAAAACATACAAAAGTCGTCACTATACGAAAATTACACACAATGACACTTCATCTCCAACAATACCATTCACACGAAATGCTTCCCGACAAACACGCCTAACGAACAATTGAAATCTTCATAATTGCACAAAATTGTCAAACACGTATACAAGACATCAAAAATTAAATTCTGCCAAAATACCATTAAAAGAATGACAAGACAACTACCAATGTTCTGCTACCAAATCTACACATGCAATATAGACTACAACTACTAAACTACAAATTCCTACAACAATACTACTGTCTGCTATTTTTACTATCAGAAGAATTCCAAGGGACGATCCTGGCAGGGTCGCCATGTGCATGGGGGCTTAATTAAATTTTAATGCAAATACTTTTAATTTTAGTCACTGTATGTACGATTACGAAATCTCGTAACCGGTTGGCCCTTACTGGTATTAGTACACAATCTGACTGCATAGAATAACAACAAAGAACGAGAGAAAACTTCCGTTAACACAATCAATTAATTAAGTCCCCAGCAACTATAAAACCTACGAAACAACAAAACACAAGTGTAGCTGTTCTGTGTGTGGAAGTGTGATTCAACGTACACATCTGGCACGGTTCTTCCTCGATATGACAAGATATTTTAAATACCATTTATACTGAAGTAATTAAAAAAAATAAACAGAAATACTATAATTGCACATAGTAACCAGAAATACAGTCTAATACAAGAACACGAGCCAGATGCTTTGTTGACTGAACCTGTGACCAAGAGGCATTATTGTTTAAGACATTGAAATAATAAAAAAAGGAATTTTTTTACCTTCATATATATTGACGAAAAGCACACTCTGATCATTACAGCATCCCCACAACATCTGGTGTCTAGCCCATCAAAACAATACTACAAGTTCTGAACAAGCACTCTCCATGGGAACTTCTCAACAACGACTCACCACTGCTACATCTCAACAAGCACTGCCTACTACGACTTCTCGATAAGCACTGTCCACTACCACATCTCAACCAACACTGCCTACTACGACTTCTCAATAAGCACCCTCCACTACCACATCTCAACAAGAAGTGCCAGTGGCGGCGGCTGAATAATACTCTTTGGCGCAATCTCTGGCGCTGTGGCTCAGTGTAGCCACCTTTCAACGTGATTCAAGGCGGCGGGAGGTGTACAGGGCGCGGATATGTTCGAGGAATAGGAGCAGATGGGGGAAAGGAATGAGATCATAGAGGATCCGCGTGGGGGACGGCAGGCATATACGGAAGGCGAAGGCGAGGCGGAGTGCATGATGCTCAAGGATCTGGAGGGCCTTATAGAATTTGGGGGGGGGGGGCAGAAATCCAGGCAGGACTGGCAAAACAGAGGATGGGACGGATTAAGGATTTGTAGGGTTGGAGGATGGTAGAGGAGTGCAACCCCATGTCCGGCCAGAGAGGAGTTTGAGGAGTCGGAGGCGGTTGTGGGCTTTGGATTGGATGGAGCGGAGATGAGGGATCCAGGTGAGGTGACGGTCAATGGTGAGGCCAAGGTAGGTGAGGGTGGGGGCGAGGCGGACAGGACGGGCGCAGACAGTAAGGGAGAAATCCAGGAGCCGGAAGGAGCGAGTGGTACGACCTACGATGATTGCCTGGGTCTTGGAAGGATTGATTTTCAGAAGCCACTGGTTACACCATGCAGCAAAAAGGTCGAGGTGATGCTGGAGAACGCGTTGGGACCGTTGGAGGGTAGGAGCGAGGGCGAGGAAAGTGGTGTCATCAGCATATTGCACGAGGTGTACGGGATGGGGGGGTTGGGGCATATCTGCCGTGTACAGGAGGTAGAGGAGAGGGGAGAGGACAGAGCCCTGGGGCACGCCTGCAGAGGGGTAGAAGGTGTGGGAATTGGCATTATGGATGGTAACGTAGGAGGGGTGGTGGGAGAGGAAGGAGGCCAACAGACAGATGTAGTTGATAGTAAGGGCGTAGGTTTGGAGTTTAAACAGGAGACCGGGATGCCAGACACGGTCGTAGGCGTTTTCGAGATCAAGGGAGACAAAAATGGCGGAGCGACGGGAGTTAAGCTGGAGGGAGAGGAGATGAGTGAGGTGGAGGAGTTGGTCATCAGCAGAGAAGGAAGGTCGAAAGCCACATTGGGTGTTGGGGAGGAGGTGGTTTTGGCGGAGGTGGTGATTCTGCGCCGTGAGAGCAACCACCATTTATTACATCTGGCGAGCCGCTTGTATGTGAGCGCGTTACGGATTGATTGGCTGATTTAAATCCTTACTACCTCTGAAACGGCGGAATGTATCGAATTTTTTTCTTAACAGTTATTTCTCAGCATAACCTACCTTACAACATCTTTAAGAGGGGCGTTTGAAAAGTCCGTCCAAAGTCCGAGAGATGGCACCACCGGCGCGTATCGAGGTCATGTTTAGTTAGCAGCATCTTTCGAAAGAACGCACACCAAGTTTCAGCCATATTGGTCTATTTCTTTGTGGTTGGCATTCTTGTGAAACAAGGAAGCCGAGTGATTCTCAAAAAATGGACGAAAAAGAATTATGTGTGGTGGTTAAACATTACTTTATGAAAGGCAAAACATTACGGTGACTCTGCACCTTCGGTTAGAACAGTTTATAAGTGGTTTCAAAATTTTCTGAGTGGCCATATGGGCACAAGTGATGCTGAACGTTCTGAACGCCCTATAGAGATTACAACTCCAGAAATAATTGATAAAATCCACGATATGGTGATGGATGACAGAAGAGTTAAAGTGCGTGAGATTGCTAGTGCTGTGGGCATCTCGCATGAACGGATACATACTATTTTGCATAAACATTTGGACATGAGAAAGTTATCCGCAAGATGGGTTCCGTGACTGCTCCCGCTTGACGAAAAACGGAATCGTGTAAACTGTTCCAAGGATGGTTTGCAGCTGTTCAGGAAGCATCCGCAGGGCTATAAGCGTCGTTTCGTCACTGTGGATGAAACATGGACACATTACTATACTCCCGAGACCAAACAACAATCTGAACAATGGGTTATCAAGGGAAAAGCTGCACCAACAAAGGCGAAGACCATTCCTTCGGACTGTCTTTTGGGATTCGCAAGAGATAATCCACATCGACCAGCTGGAAAAGGGTAAAACTGTTACAGGTTCATATTATTCATCGTTATTGGGCAGTTTGAAAACCGAGCTGCAAGAAAAACGCCGGCGATTGGACCATTTGGATTCATTTGGCTTCATTTTTCCATCTCGACAATGCACCAGCACACACCTCAACAGTTGTGGTCGCAGAATTAATGGAAATAG
Organism: Schistocerca serialis cubense; assembly: GCF_023864345.2. Classification (NCBI taxonomy): domain Eukaryota; kingdom Metazoa; phylum Arthropoda; class Insecta; order Orthoptera; family Acrididae; genus Schistocerca; species Schistocerca serialis. Next base: position 173,460,672 of record NC_064642.1, read on the forward strand.
GATTCCAAATCGTTTCACATCTCCCCTGTTCTCCAGACTTGGCTCCCTCGGACTGCTATTTGTTCCCAATTTGAAGAAATGGCTGGCGGAACAAAGATTTTATTCATACAAGGAGGTGATTGCAAATACTGATAGCTATTTTTCAGACTTGGACAATTCCTATTATTCGGAAGGGATCAGAAAATTAGAACAGCGTTGGACGAAGTGTATAAGTCTAAAAGGAGACTACGTCGAAACATAAAAAAGGCTTACCCCAAACACGTAAGCAGTTTTTATTTTTGCACGGACTTTTCAAACGGCCCTCGTACTAGCTTTCCAGGTCGGTTCTGACCAACCTGGTTACGCACTCATGGACATAATATGACACTGTAAAATCGTATGGTTCAATTGAAAACAAAAACTTTGGAGTTCTACTTGTAAGTTAAAATATACTGCAAGTTCCCATCTTCTTTTACATAGAAATACATGGTACAGCACGTAAAACCGGCCAATAAAGTCAACACATGAACATAAAATGAAATGTAGTGTATTGAATATGCCGGCTGAAGTGGCCGCGCGGTTCTGGCGCTGCAGTCTGGAACCGCGAGTCCGCTACGGTCGCAGGTTCGAATCCTGCCTCGGGCATGGATGTGTGTGATGTCCTTAGGTTAGTTAGGTTTAACTAGTTCTAAGTTCTAGGGGACTAATGACCTCAGCAGTTGAGTCCCATAGTGCTCAGAGCCATTTGAACCATTTTGACAGGCGGTGGTCTGTTCCTGGGAGCATTTTGAACCGATCCTGTACGCCGCCATTTTCAAATCAATTCGCATACGGTGCTTTTTGCTGGCAGAGAACGTTCTGGAAATTTCTCCTGAAACTATTTCTTTGTTTCCACAAAATATCCAGTGCGAATGAAAGTTCCAACAATGGCCAGAGGCTCGGGTAACTAATACAGCATTATCACACACTCATACTATACTTGTTTCACATGAGGCGTTTTTCTTAACTAGTTTCGACGAGTTTCATTGGCTACGGCTGCTGCTGCCTTACACAACGACGGAGTTCCGCACAGTATCGGTACATCAGGGGAAATGGTCAGTTAGTGTGCGACTGTTTGGACGGCGTTTCTCGTTTTCCATTATTACTGAAGCGCGCGCAAGCACTGTCACAGTATCGTCGCAAATGACGCTTTCTTTCACGTGCCGCACTCTGTACAGTCTCCTGAAACCAGTTTAACCTTTTTGAAAAACCCTGCCCTTTGTGACATAGTTTAACTAATCACTACAAATGAATAATCGATAGAATTGCTCCTGTAAGGCCAAGGTAAGAAAAGCGCTGGTGAGGTATCGTGTACCACAGAGACAGAGGAGCCAAAGGCGGAGGGCGCAAACTGTCGCGCAACAAAGAACTGTGCCTGATCAGCCAGAGGCTACTTTGGAAGCAGTCCTTAGCCTAGGCTGAGTGACTGGATCAAATAACCTCACATATTCGTCATTGGCATATCAAAGATCTGGAAGAGTGACATACTAGGCATCATGGCACGTTGCCACTTAATGCATGGGGATGAACTTCCTGAATCCAGTCAGAAGCGCTTGTGTGGACCGCTGTATGTGGATAGAAGCTTCACAGATGACGGGAACAGAACGTCAGCCTCGATATAGCATCCCACCGTATTCAGGTACAACACTACCGAGAATTAATACATATATCTGCATATATTTTTACGAGATGAATAATATATCAGATGTAAATTATCTGCATGCAGCTTGTTATTTGCCCTACATCAAGTTACCTATGGTACATTTCTTTTCCAAGCCTTGTTTGTGCGCCACATACCCAAAAAATGTATAATACACTGAAACCGACTATCAATGTTCGAAAGTAGTCAAGAGATTATTCATTTCAAGTTTTTAGTAGTTGAAGGCTGTAAAAAAGTTTCCAAGTAAATCCTTTCGAGTTAATACTTAAATTTATATTTCAAAATAAATGATAAATCTTACTGAGGTTTTATGAACGACACTGAGATATTTCTGGAACTGTGGTTAAATAAATATTATATGTATGTTTCCTTTACCGTTCCTGTTCGTGTGTGGTTTTACCTGCATTGTGTCAGCGTTGTGAGAATGGTGGCGTCCACCGGAAGGTGGCAACGCCAGAAAACAGCAGCGAAATTTAGGGAGATCTGCGGTGAATCGATGATCAGTTCACGGAATAGCAGTTGAGATTGAACATAAGCAAATGTGAATCCAGTACTGTTCGGCCATGCTATTGGTTTTTCTGATTTTGTGGTCAATGACGGGTGGATTTTCCTGCAGTTTCAAATTCACATCATAGGATGGATTGTTACGTAGAGTCTAGCTAGGTTCAAGCTCTGATTATTAATTACACAGAAATTTACAGTTTAGCTGAAACGAAAAGCGTGGAGTTTGTGCCTAAAAACTGGGGTAAAGCCCCGAGGTGTGGCTCTCCGTCCAGTTTGAAACAAACGCGGATTAAAAAAAGAGTACATAATAAAAGAAACTTGAAATAACACTTTCTAACATTGCCGTCTCGTAGCCACATTACCCATCACAGTAATCAACTGAAATGTCTCGTAAATTCGAACATAATGTTTAAGCTTCTACCAAAATAATACTTCCTTCTCCACGAAAAGTGCAACGGTAGAGTAACCTAAAAGAGTTCCATTACGAAGGCTAAGCTGTCAAGGTGCTTAGTAAATAGTGTACATTTTTAGATGCTCTGATTCTTTCTTGAGGTGCCAGACCGTTGTCCTTCGGATATTTCTTCGCCAGATAGTAAGTCCATATCCATATCTGAGCTACTGTCATGATGTGACAAACCTGGATATGACTCTGAGAAATAATCGAGTGGTTGTTTGATCTGTTTCCTTCCTTCTTTTGACAGTGATGTAATGAAATATATGTAAGGTCGCTTTGCTTCTATAGTGCGCTATTTTCTTTCTCCAGCGCTTCTTTTCTTCTCAGTAGCAAGCGTTTCTGTTCCCATGTATTCTTCTTCCATTCGTTTTTTAATAGGTGTCGCAGTTTCAGTACTTTGCAGAACGTTTCCTTCTAACATTTATTTTAGGCAGCGGAAATATATCTCCACGTGAAATAATCTCACTCATTTTGGTTCAGTGTCATCATTTTCAGAGGTTATCATTGAAAAATTGTCTTCACATCACTTGAACTGTGGGGATTTACCCCAAAACACCAGCGGGGATTTGCCTTATTTCACCTTTTTCTGACGGATGCACCATTGTTGATTTTAGGGACCAACTGGAACAACTATTTCGTCCCGAAAGTGAAGCTTAAATGCAGTAGCGTCAATAAATAATTCCCTCGTTCCTCTTTTCAACCCATAGATTATACAATGTTCAAGAGAAAAATCACAAAAGTTACACGTAAGAAGGAAATAATACTTACGTCAGTCTCTCACCTCTGTAGCAGCCTGTCGGGACGGACTAGCGTGGGCAGCTGAATCAAACACGTGTTCGACGTGAAGACCACAACCACAATGAGCTGAAAATCAATGATGAGAAGAGTTCCAGATAGGCATAGCGACAAGTTACAGAAGTTTTAATGATTAGCTGAGAGCATCACTAAATCTCCTTACCTCTCACATTGATAAACAGTGAGGTAATTATAAGCACTAGAGATAGGTACGATTACTTAGCGAATCAGGAGGTCCTCTGCAGAATCGGCGAAAAAAGGAATATATGGGAAACTTGGCAGAAAAAGGACGGGGTGATAGGGCATGTTTTAAGAAATCAGGGAATTCCTCTGATGGTACAAGAAGGAACTGTAGAGGGAAAAAATTGTAGGGAAGATAAAGATTAGAATATATCCGACAAATTAGTAAGAACCCTAGGCGGAAGTGCTACTCTGAGATGAAGAGGTTGGTACAAGAGAGGAATTAATGTCGGGCCACATCAAATCACTCAGAACAGTGAGGAACAAAAGAAAAGGAAAGAGAGAGAAAGAGTGAGAGTGAAGGGGAGAGAGAGAGAGAGAGAGAGAGAAGTGGCCATGGACGAAACAACTCGACTCTTCATGTGGCTACTGCTTCGTTCAGAGCGCCTGCAATGTCCTACCGCGCGTTGTGTTAAAGCTAGAGTGGTTGCAAACCCGTAAGGCGCACCACGGCACTGCAACGTTATGTTGAAGTCAGTAAACCGATTCTCGGCCGCTATATCCAGTGGCTTTGAAGCGTTCAGGGCTGCCAACAGCTCCTGCAGACAGCAGGTCACTCTGCCATTATGTATGGTATTCTCTGCTTTCACGCTTACTTAAACTACTTCTGAGTAGTTACAGTTCGCTCTTGAGAGTGAATGCCAGCCAATAACAGCAAGTGGTACAGCGTAACCTGTATCCCAGAAGCAATGTTTGTTGACCTAATTTGTCGTGTAAACAGTTTTTCCTATGTTGCTGTTATTCACGTATTATGAGACATTTAGACACCAAAAACATTAACATTTTGCGCAAAACGCAACACCTGGGAGGATGCGCATGAAGGAAAACAACTTTACAGCGTACATTTGGCACTTGATGATACACACATTCTCAACTAACTTATAGTGGAGAAAGAAAATTTTCGGGCCCGTTGCTGGATATTTTCAACTTCTCCATTCGTTTGGGACCACAGATATAAAAAGATTGAACTGGAGAAAAATGAAGCTAGTCCACACCAACATATTTTGAGACTCACGGTTTATTTTAGCAAATCGTTACAGATACGTGAGCGAGCCTTTGTCTACGTGCGTTCAGCTTGATAATCTCGAGGAAACAACAAATAACGTCTGCCTCTATTTCCATTTAAAGACAACTGTAAATGAGACGGCAGCAAACATGAAACTGCTCAGGTGAGTGCCTAATCGATAGTAAAGAACAGTTGATGAGAAAAAATAAATACATAAAATCACAAACTGAAAGGAAATAATTGTGTCACTGACAAGGAAGCTGTGATACATTAAAGCTTTATAAGGCTTACATAATCGTATATTCTGCTGTACTTGTCTAAGGTTTTGAGAACTCAGTACAGTTTCGAGACAACACGTGCCTACCATGGAATCAACGAACGAATGACTATGTTACTGGGAAATGCCTCTAATAGTCAATGGCTTTCTCAGCAAGGCTTGCATCTGGTAATGTCCAGCTTGGATATATGGATGTCGCTCGACTTTTTGATCATAATTTACCATATTATGCACAGATATCCTGGCTACATTCAGACAAGTACAGAGATTTTCTACATCCAATCGGCATTACCATGTTTCCAATGTACAGGGACCATTCCACTCTTAAATAAACACCAAAACAGAATCACTCTTAAATTCCTCTCTGTTCCCTTTCGTTACACAGCCGATCTCTACAAATCCTTCTAAATAGCAGGATGTCTACTGTAGAATAACTTCCCTCTCTGAATCAAAAAATTGAATCAAATTTCAAGTTTCAAAAGACAACGAATGACTCCACTCCCATAAGCCTAACTTTACTCCTTGATTCTGAATGCGACATCTCCACCATCACAAGTAATTATCCTTCTTCACTATTGCCATTCTCTTGAATCAAGAACCCATTACCTAAGTGGTGTGAAGCGGTTGCTTAACCTTGAGGTGCTAGAGCAGCCGCTAGGCTAAATAGGTGTCGGAGTTTCTGATAGGTGTGTTTATAAAGAGCTCAACAAAGATGCGTGGGTGTCACTGAGGGTGTTGTCGAAATAAGACATGAGGGGAGGGGAAGAGGAGCAGGAATCCCAAAGGGACCCTTTCCTTTTCATTCACGGATATTTCAATGTTGTTCCTTCCCTTGATCATCGCACTGCACACTGTCGTTTTCGGCCGCGAAATGTGTGGGAATCAACACCCCAAGGGAAGGAGTGTTTCCACTGACGTCCCTTGTGCCACATGCGAGGACTTTCCGTGTCGGTTCTGAGCGGCGATGTATCTGAAATGTTTTCCTTGGCATTCCATAAGAAAAGTGCGTAATTTCAACACTGGGCGCCATGTTTTTGACCCCTGTCAAAAGGGGGTGAAATATGGGTAAGAGGGGGTGTGATAACTTTCCCACTGTGTGAGACGTCCATAGTGGAATTGGGGAGAATTTTGATGAAATCTGGTGTTATTGTGACATCATTAAATCACCTCACAGCTTGTAATATCCTGCCCACTCGTCAAATACAGGGTGTCTAGGAAGCTGTTTCTCGGATCGCTAAACAACAATTCAAGCAAATCGTATTAACGGAGTTTATTGCAGTAAGTTAAATTGACAATACTTTGCGCATTCATAACGTGTGTCGCAAGCAAATGGCGACATGCAAATAATCAATGACTTTCGTTGCATGCAATTTCAACGCAAGCAAAACAATACAGGTTATAAGTCAGTGCTGTTGCGTTGTATGACGACTGTTCTTCCACTCCAACGGCGCAGCTCGGCAGCGTGGCGCTTATATTGTCTTCGGATAGAGGCCGCTCCTGTTTTGGTGTCGTCGTAGGCAGCGTCCTATTGGCTGACGTCGTCTCACAACCCTCTCTGCAGTAACGTTCCACGTCGACGTGCCGGCGCTTGATGTTACGCCGGATCACATTTCACATGACCTTCTGAGCTATGGCCTTTTATTCACATGTTGCTGTTTGAAACGTCGCCGAGTTCAAGGGTGACTCAGCAAGGCGGCAGGCTTTTGCGCCATTACTGAGAAAAGTTGTAGAAACATTCGAGTCAAATGGTTCAAATTGCTCTGAGCACTATGCGACTTAACTTCTGAGGTCATCAGTCGACTACAACTTAGAACTAATTAAACCTAACTAACCTGAGGACATCACACACATCCATGCCCGAGGCAGGATTCGAACCTGCGAACGTAGCGGTCGTTCGGCTCCAGGCTGTAGCGCCTAGAACCGCACGGACACTCCGGCCGGCCCTTCGAGTCAATTCGCAATAAAAGACACTTACAGTGTTTCGAAAAAGTAAGCCTTTAAAGTTGTTGCGCACGTTATTCATACATGAAGTTGCAAGTTATAACATTCCTGGAAATAAATTATGCTTTAATCGAGCACTAGTCTTTTTTAACTAAAGAGAAAAGCCTCTGAAAATCTTTCTAAATCCTACGAGGTGAATGTCGGGATTATTCTCTTTAAAAGGTCGCGACCCCCTTTCCTGGTCCACTCGTTTCCATTTCGAGCTAGTGTTCTTTCTCTAATGATTTTAATATGAAATGACACTTCATGTGGCCCGCAGATCAGGCAGCTGTCTCTCAGGCTTTTAGGAATTTTCTAGCACTTTCAACAGTAAGCATACATTTATTCACAAATTTCATAGTTATCCTTAAAATTAATATACTTTGTTGATGAATGAGATTTTCGTAGTGTAAGTGGCTGTTGGTTGTTTGTAGAACTGTTAATTTTTTAATTCTTTTTAACTGCGTGGAACCAGTGCTTTGAGGAAATGTTTGGCGGTAGTTGTCCGTTAAATTTCCCTTCCTGCGTTTCACAATTCGTCTTTTCATACCGTCTTGCTCTTGTACACTGCCTGACAAAAAAGTTACGCTTCAAGAAGACGTGGTCGAATGCCAGTATAACTTCTTACATGTAGATGCCATTCACGCGTATAAAAGTGATAACGGTTGCAGTTGTTTGCGTCAGATAGAACAGCCGCCAGAGTGCATTGTTGTTGTTGTTCGTGCTTTTTGTTGTCAACAGTCCTGGTAATGTATGTATGGAGTATGAACAGCATCACAAGTTCAGTGATCACTGTGAAGGATGCAGAGATGCAACATATTCGTGTGATACAGTACCATCGGTATCTGACAGAATTTGAAATGGGCCTCATTGTGAGTTTCCAGTGACTCTGTTGATTGAATCGTGTAGTGTAAAGACTTATGGAGCTTCCGAAAATGACAGTGGCCCGATGGTGGACCACGAGGGAACTTGTGGGCAGGCAAACTCGCTGTCAAAATTTCGGACGACCAGGCTGACCACCAGAAGCGAGGATAGCTGCTTTGCGCACCAAGCATATCATAATTCCTTCACAGCTGGACCTGACACCAGAGTACAAGTAACGGTCTCTCTGTAACATTCTGTATCATTCCCCACCATTTGTTGGGGATTAGCAGCAGCAGGACTAGGAACTACCCGTAAGGACATCCTTTCAGAGATGATTACGGGACTCGACTGTTCAGTACAGAATGTCAAATTAAAAGCCTTTCCGCCGTCTAATTTCCAAACTGTTATTTTATTGGGCTATCAGTTTCGGCGATATATTACGCCATCTTCAGGCCCCCTGACTGACGTGTAGGAAGGTTCCAACCTCAGTTCCGACTGGTATCTGTAGATTTCTGCTTGATGCAGCGATCACTTCGAACATCATCTGCCAATGGCTACTGTGACGGCGATCTGGCGAGATGCCCCTTTCTTCCACTGTTTCGGACATACAAAACCCTGTTAGTCCTGGCGTCATGGCGTGAGGTGTCATTTGGTATGACTCCATGTCACAGCTAGTAGAGATGGAATTAACTCAAACGACACAACACTACAATACAGAAAATCTCCGTTCTGTTGTGTTGCCCTCTTGCGAGAGTTTTTTCGTTGCCGTTTTTCTTTAGGACAATGCTTGTCTATAAATAGCACGTGCTTTTACCAACCGGCTTCGTGATATTGAGGTACTCATGTGTCCCGCAGCCAGAAAGATTCCGAGATCTGTCCCCGACACAACACGTATTACAATTCGGGCGTCGGCTCCGCCCTAGCGCCAGTATACCAACATGTTAAGGAACACCCACAGCAGTTGCGGGCCAGGTTACCTCAGGAGAAGGTACAATAATGGGTTTGTGACACCATTTCTAGCCGAATAAGGGTTTACATCCAGTCCAGAGCAGCTGCAACATCATACTGATAAACGAGCTCATTACTGCCAAGTTCTTCTATAAATTTCAGTGGATTTTGTATCGATGAAATAACATTACACTTTCTATAGATCCGTGATGTTTAATTATGTTTCCTCCTCCCCTCCTGGCCACTTCACGGTTTTTGTTAGACAGGGTAACAAGGGAATTCAGACCAGATTTTCCTTTATTTTGCACCTCACGGTTGAACAAAGCTCCCGACCAGTAGTCAGCATCAAATATTGAGCGATGAGTACGAAGATGTGAGGAACAAACGGGAAAAATTCAAGAGCATCGTTGAAAATGCCTTAGACAAGTATGTTCCGAGAAGGGTCATAAGGGATGGGAGAGACTCACCGTGATTTAAATAGCCGTGGTAGAAAACAGCTCCCTACACGAAGAGAGCTTCATTTCAGATTCAAAAGACGTCAAAATCTACTTGAAAAACAAAAGCTGAATGAAGCGAAAATGAGGACAATGAGCAATGAGAGAAGCGTTCAGTGACTTTTAAAGTGGAATTTTAACCGGTCTGAGTAAAAACTCTTAGAGGTTTTGGTCTTATGTATAATCAGAAAGTGGGTGGAAAATATCTGTTCACTCAGAGACCACACTGGAACCGAAACGGAATATAATACTGTATTCGCTCTCCAAAGAAATTGTTTCACCATGGAAGATCGTTGTACAGTCATTCCTTTCAATCATCCTACGAACGTCGAAATGGCAGATACTGAGATAACCGATTGCGGAGCAGGAAAGCAGCTACAATCGCTCAGTATGGACAAGGATCAGGAGCAGATGAGATACCTTTAATATTCTATACAGATTATGCGTAAGAACGAAAATCACGTCCATAAAAATTAACACGGATTCCGCAGACAGAGATCCTGCGAAAGTCCGCTGGCTCTGTTCCTCAATGAGATCCATAGCGCTGCAGAAACGGCGCTCAGGCTGATGCGTTTCTTGGCTTCAGGAAGGCATTTGACACCATCCCGCACAGCCACTCAGTGAAAAAATTACAACTTTATCAAGTGTCGGACCAGATCCACGACTGGATCCAAGAGTTCTTCGCAGATATAACTCAACACGTCGCTCTTAATGGAAAAAAATCGACAGATGTGAAGGTGATTGTCGGAGTAACTGATGGGTGTTTGAAAGGACCGTTATTATTTACAGTGTGTATAAATGATCTAGTAGAAAGCGTCAGATGCTCTTTAAGACTGTTCGCAGATGATACGGCTCTCTACAACAAAGTAGGATCGCTACAAGATTGTAGCGATTTGCGGAATGACCTGCAGAGGAATGATGAAATTTGCAGTATCTGCCAGTTGACCCTGAACGTAAATAAATGTAACGTATTGCACGTACATAATAAAATAAAGCAACTGCTGTACAGCTACACAACAATGAAAAATGTATCTACCTAAAACATCTAGGGGCAAGTATCCAGAGCCACCTTAAGTGGAATGACCACGTAAACCAAACAGTAGGAAAAACAGATGCCACATTCATAGGGAGAATCTTCTACATCTACATCTGCATCTGTACGATTACTCTGCAATTCACAATTAAGTGGCTGGAAGGGGTTTCACCGAGACACTTTTAAGTTACTTTTACAGCATTCCTATTTCTTACTGTGCGTGGGAAAACGAACACTAAAGCCTTTCCGTGCTATCTCTTAGTACTCTTATTTTCTTACTATGATTATTTTTCCCTGTGTAAGTGGAAGCCAAAAAATTACTTTTACACTCTGGTTAGAAGGTTCAACATTGCAATTGCTTGAGAAGATCCTGCCGCTGCCAAAAGGAGCTTTGTTTTAATAAACTGCCTCCCCAATTACTGTTGAAATGTAACTCATCCACGAAGGAAATGACTTACAAGACAATCGTTGACCGATTTTTTAGTACTATTCATCAGTATGGGTTCCTTGCCAGGTAAGACTGGTAAAAGAGATAGAGAAGTTCCAACGAAGAGCGTCGCGTTTCGTCATAGTATCGTTACCGAGAGTTATCGAGATGCTAAACAAACCCCATTGGCAGGCGTTACAAGATAGTTGTTGCACCTGACGGAGAGATTTACTATTGAAATTTCGAAAAAGTATTTTCCCGCAAGAGTCGGACAGTCTATTACTTCCTCGAAGGTACAATTAGCGAAATGACCACGACAAGAAAATTCAGGAAATTAGAGCGAATGCAAAGGCTTACCGACAACCATTCTTCCAACGCGCCGTTCGTGAATGGAACAGGGTAGAGGGGATCATCTAATGGCACCATTAGGTGGGCTGCGGAATATGATGTAGATGTAAACTTTTTTGAAGTGCAGTGTGTATGCTGTTCAAACAAGCAGACGAAGTAACGTTTAACCTTTTAACTACATCCGTTAAGGGATAGGCCACGGACGCTGGCTGACCACCTCTTTGCTCGTCTTTTTCTGGCAACAAGGCGTCCGCTGCATCCGTCGCGGAAATTGTTTCAGGGTGTGGAGGGGTGGGGCTGGGGGTGGAGGTTGGTATCAGGACGGTCCATGCATCACGTGCCCCCGCGGGCTTATTCCCTAACTGACCTCCGCCCTGGGACCATAACTCACCGCCCGCGCAGCTCATTCATTACCTCAACTTCGGCCATGTGCAAACATATCACGTGACCGCCGCCGCCGCCGCCACCGCCGCGTCCTGTGCAGTCCCCATAGCCGTCGCCGTCGAATTAAATGAAACCGCGGAGCTCGGAGCGCAGAGACATCACTGCACTCTTTAATTTCTACGACACGCTTTTTCCTGTTGAATACAGCTTCGTCGTCGGTCGAAGTGTTTCATAGTCGTTCACGACACTTCAATGAAACATTCTCTGTTCATTGGAAATGTCTACACCCTCGTTCTACAACGAATACAACGAACCATCATTTATGTGTAAAAATCTTGCCAATCTGTGAATTCCTGCCATAAGTGACCCAAAGAGGTTGTTTTATTTATTTACTTTTTAGTCGATTATCTCTCAAGAGTCGAGGGACATGAAAGGGAATCAGTGGTTGGGAAGGGAGTGAGACAGGGTTGTTGCCTATCCCCGATGTTGTTCAATCTGTATATTGAGCAAGCAGTAAAGGAAACAAAAGAAAAATTCGGAGTAGGTATTAAAAACCATGAAGAAGAAATAAAAACTTTGCGGTTATAATTCTGTCAGAGACAGCAAAGGACTTGGAAGAGCAGTTGAACGGAATGGACAGTGTCTTGAAAGGAGGATATAAGATGTACATGAACAAAAACGAAGATAATGGAATGTAGTCGAATTAAGTCGAGTAATACTGAGGGAATTAGATTAGGAAATGAGACATTTAGCTTAGTAAGAGAGTTTTGCTATTTGGGAAGCAAAATAACTGATGATGGTCGAAGTAGAGAGGATGTAAAATGTAGTCTGGTAATGGTAAGGAAAGCGTTTCTGAAGAAGAGAAATTTGTCAACATCGAGTATAGATTTAAGTGTTAGGAAGTCGTTTCTGAAAGTATTTGTATGGAGTGTTGCCATGTATGAAAGTGAAACATGGACGATAAATAGTTTGGACAAGAAGAGAATAGAAGCTTTCGAAATGTGGTGCTACAGAAGAATGTTGAATATTAGATGGGTAGATCACATAATTAATGAGGAGGTATTGAATAGAATTGGGGTGAAGAAGAGTTTGTGGCAAAACTTGACTAGAAGAAGGGATCGGTTGGTAGGGCATGTACTGAGGCACCAAGGTATCACCAATTTAGTATTGGAGGGCATCGTGGAGGTAAAAATCGTAGAGGGAGACCAAGAGATGAATACACTAAGCATATTCAGAAGGATGTAGGCTGCAGTAGGTACTAGGAGCTGAAGAAGCTTGCTGAGGTTAGAGTAGCATGGAGAGCTGCATCAAACCAGTCTCAGGACTGCAGACCACAACAACAATATCTCGCCCAAGATCTCGGGGTAGCCTAGTTGAGAAGTAATAAAAAAACACCTTGAATCTCTGGTTCAAACGTCGCCATTGCTTGAACTTCGAATAAAAATCATCAGCATTGGCGGTCGAAATCCCCGGGATAGAAAGCCACCCTCCTTCTGTCTTCTCAAAGAGGGCGAAAGAGGGGACAGAGTTTCAGGGTACTCTCTCGCTCTTGGAGTGAGCAACTGCCCCTGAAAAGAGGAAGAGTCAGCAATGATCCAGGGACCAACGGCATCAGGATACAGAAGGCAATGAAAAGAGGAAGAGTCAGCAATGATCCAGGGATCAACGGCATCAGGATACAGAAGGCAATGAAAACAACTGCACTGAAGACACGTGACGTATATCTACAGGATAGGTTACCTGTAATTGAAAAAGTGTCATGGTGATCTCCTCATTGGCAATAGATTCCGGAGTAGTCTGGTATTCGGATCTGCGGAAGGGGACTGCCAAGAGAGAGGTGACCATTTGAAAAATACTGAATAACAAACAAAGGATAATGTTCTGTGAGTCGTGGCGTGGAATCAAAAGTTTGGACGTGGTAAGGAAGCTGGAAACTCTGAAAAGCAAGACGATAAAGCTCAATATAGATATAGCGAGCGTCACTGAATTGAAGTGGAAGGAAGGAAAGGTCATATGAGTGTAGAGTGGTATCTACAGCATCAGAAAATGATATAACAGGAGTAGGCTTCGTTATGAATAGGAAGCTAAAGCAGAGAGTGAGTTACTGTGAACAGTTCAGTGCTAGGGTTGTTCTGATCAGAATCAACAGCAAACCACCACTGATGTCGGCATGGATACCGTTCAGATCAAGAGATATATGGATACTGAATGAGTACTTCAGTACGTGAAGGGAGGTGAAAAATCTAATAGTTACGGGGATTGGAATGCGGTTGTAAAGGAAGGAGTAGAAGAAAACAGATTTAGACTCAGATCACAATTTAATAACGATGAAGAGTGGACTGAAATTTAAGATCTTAATAAGGTAGAATCAATGTGCAAAGAAGTCAGATACTAAGGAATGAAGACGTCTGCTTCAAGTTCTCTGTGGCTTTAGATACTCAGTAGGCATTTCAACTGAAGAGGAATGGGCATCTCTAAACATGGCAACCACAGAAGTTGGAAAGAAAAACGTAGGTACAAGGAAGGTAACTGCAAAGGAATCGTAGGTATCAGAGGAAATACTTCAACTGATTGGCGAAAGAAGGAAGTATAAAAATGATCAGGGAAATTCAAGAATACAGAAATATAAATCATTTAGAAATGAAATAAATAGAAGGCGTAGAGCAGCTCAGGAGAAATGGGTGCTTGAAAATAGCGAAGAAATAAAAGAAATGCTTGTCGGAAGGACTGACTCAGCATATAGAAACGTGAAAACAAATTTAAGGGAAGTCTGATGATGTGATGGAAGAAGAAATAGGAGTCCATGGGAGAGACAGATCCTATATTAAATCAGAACTTTAAACTTTGAAAAAATTAAAATCGAATAAGACACAAGAGAAAGATAAAATGTCGTAGGAATTTCTAAAGTCATTGGGAGAAGCGTTAACAAAACCACTATTCACGTTGGTGTGTAGGATATATGAGATTAAAGACAAACTGTATGAAGAACGAAAAAAATTAAGCATCAGCTAGATGATCAGTTCGGCTTTCGGAAGGGAAACGCACCAGAGACGCGGTTCTGACGTTGCAGTTGGTAATGCAGCCAAGACTGACAAAAATCAGGAAAGGTTTATAGGGTTAGTCGTCCTGGAAGAAGCGTCTGATAATGTAAAATGGTGCAAGATATTCGGAACTCTGAGAAAAATAGAGGTAAGCTATAGGAAATGACTGGTACTACGCATTACGTACAAGGACCAAGAGGGAACAATATGAATGGGGAAGACCAAGAACCAAGTGCTTACGCCCTTACTCTTCAATCTATATATCGAAGAAACAATGATGGAAATAAACAAAAGATGCAACAGCGAGACTCAAATTCAAGGCGAAAGGATATCAGTGGTAAGATTCGCAGATGTCATTGCTATACTCGGTGAAAGTGAAAAAGAATTACATGATCCGTTGAACGGAATGAACGGCCTAATGAGGACAGTATATGTATTGAGAGTAAATCGGAAAAAGCCGAAAGTAATGACAAGTACCTATCTACGCAACAAAATAACCCACGACGGAGGGGGCAAGGACGGCATCAAAAGATGACTACCACTGACACAAAGGGCATTGCTGGCAAAGAGAACACAGGCCTTAATTTGAAGAAGAAATTTCTATGAATGTGCGTTTAGAGTAGAGCATTGTATGGTAGTGATATATGGATTCTGAGGAAACGGGAACAGAACAGATTAGAAGAATTTGAGGTGCGGGGCCACAGAAGAATGTCAAAAATTTCGTGGACTGAAAGGTGAGGAATGACGAGACTCTGCGCAGAATCGGAGAGGAAAAGAATATGTAGAAAACACTGATCAAGAGAAGGAACTATATGATAGTACATCTGTTAAAACATCAGGGAATGGCTTCCATGATAATAGAAGAGATGCAGAGGGTAAAAAATGTAGAGGAAGACAGAGATTGAAATACATCCAGCAAGTAGTTGAAGATGTAGGTCGCAAGTCCTTCTCTGAGATAAAATTGTTGCCACAGGAGAGGAATTCGTGTTGGGCCGCATCAAACCACTCAGAAGACTGGCAACTCAAAAAAAACCTATGCCACAAAAACGACATACTAGCTGTAGGTCTTTTTCTTTTTGCTGAAGTTTGTTTAACATTTTTCCTAACGTGCACAAGTGGCTGCCATTGTCATTATTTCACACCCTCCTTGCTGAGTGCGGACTGGAACTCAGGCTGCGGTCGCATTATTTATATGGTGCTTCTGCTGCCCCTATGTAGCTCACAATGTTATATCTGGCTATCGAAACCCACGCGTTAGATTTTAGTGTTCTGTCGCTCGCTACGCACAAACTGTTAACTCTAAAAATAAGTTCAGGATCTTCGTGATTCTTGAAAGTAATTTAATGTAGCAAATATTGTATTGGAATGTGCTTTCGATAAAGACCTCTGGTTTTTTTTTCCGTCTTCTCACTGGTTTGATGCGGCCCGCCACGAATTCCTCTCCTATGCCAACCTCTTCATCTCAGAGTGGCACTTACAACCTACGTCTTCAATTATTTGTAGGATGTATTCCAATCTCTGTCTTCCTCTACAGTTTTTTTCCCTCTACACTTCCCTCTAGCATCATGGAAGTCACTCCCTCGTGTCTTAACACATGTCGTATCATTCTATTCCCTCTCCTTATTAGTGTTTTTATGTTTCTTTCCTCTCCGATTCAAAGCAGACCCACCTCATTCCTTATCTTATCAGTCTGCCTAATTTTAACATTCGTCTGTAGCACCACATCTCAAATCTTTCAATTCCCTTCTGTTCAGGTATTCCCACAGTCCATGTTTCACTACCACAGAATGCTGTGCTCCAATCGTATATCTTCAGATATTTCTTTCTCAAATTAAGGCCTATGTTTGATACTAGTAGACTTCTCTTGGCCAGGAATGCCCTTTTTGCCATTGTTAGTCTGCTTTTGATATCCTGCTTGCTCCGTCCGTCACTGGTTATTTTACTGCCTAGGTAGCAGAATTCCTTAACTTCATCTACTTCGTGGCCATTGACCCCGACTTTTTAAGTTTCTCACTGTTCTCATTTCTGCTGCTTCTCATTACCTTCGTCTTTCTTCGATTTACTCAATCCATACTGTGTACTCATTAGACTGTTCATTCCGTCCAGCGGATCATGGATTTCTTCTTCAAATTAACTCAGGATAGCAATGCCATCAATGAATCATATCACTGATATAATTTCACCCTGAATTTTAATTCCACTCCTGAACCTTTCTTTTATTGCTGTCATTGCTTTCTCAATGTACAGATTGAAGAGTAGGGGGAAAGGCTACATCCCTGTCTTACATCCTTTTTAATACGAGCACTTCGTTCTTGGTCGTTCACTCTTATTATTCCCTCTTGGCTCTTGTACATATTTATATTACCCGTCTCTCTCTATAGTTTACCCCTATTTTTCTCAGAATTTCGAACATCTTGCACCATTTTACACTGTCGAACGCTTTTTCCAGGTCGACAAATCCTATGAATGTGCCTTGATTTTTCTTTACTCTTGATTCCACTATCAACCGCAACATCAGAATTGCCTCTCTCGTGCCTTGCCTTTTCTAAAGCCAAACTGATCGTCATCTAGCACATCCTCAATTTTCTTTTCCATTCTTCTGTATCTTATTCTTGTCAGCAACATGGATGCATGAGCTGTTAACCTGATTGTGCGATAATTCTCGCACTTTTCAGCTCTTGCAGTCTTCGGAATTGTGTGGAGGATATTTTTCCGGAAGTACAGACTCATACATTCTACACACCAACGTGAATTGACGTTTTGTTGACACTTCCTCCAATGATTTTAGAAATTCTGATGGAATCTCATCTATCCCTTCTGCCTTATTTGATCTTAAGTCCTCCAAAGCTCTTTTAAAGTCTGATTCTAATACTGGTTCCCCTATCTCTTTTAAATCTACTCCTCTTCTATCATATCATACAAATATTTCCCCTTATACAGGCTTTCAATTTATTCTTTCCGCTAATCCGCTCTCTCTTCTGCATTTTGCACTCTTAATTTTACCACCCTTGCTTTTAAAGTCACCGAAAGTGCTTTTGACTTTCCTGTATGCTGAGTCTGTCCTTTCGACAATCATCTCTTTTTCGTTTTCTTCACATTTTTCATGCAGCCATTTCGTGTTACCTTACCTGCACTTCCTATTCACTTCACTCTTATTTCTGCATTCTTGTGTTTTGTATTTTTTTGTTTTGTATTTCTCTATTCTTGTGTTTCCCGGAACATTTTCTTAATTCCTCCTTTCATCGATCAAATGAAGTATTTCTGTTGTTGTCCATGGTTTCCTCGCAGTTAGCTTCTTTGTATCTATGTTTTTCTTTTCTAATTCTGTGATGGCCCTTTTTAGAGGTGTCCATTCCTCTTCAACTGTACTGCCTACTGTAGTATTCCTTATTGCTGTATCTATAGGCTTAGAGAACTTCAAGCGCGATTTCTTAGTAGTTCCGTATCTCACTTTTTGAATATTGATTCTTCCTGACTAATGTCTTAAACTTCAGCGTACACTTCATCACTATTGTGATCTGAGTCTATATCTGACCCTGGGTACGCCTTACAATCCAGTATCTGATTTCAGAAGCTCTGTCTGACCATGTTGCAGTCTAACTGAAATCTCCCCGTACCAACCTGCCTTTTCCAAGTATACCTCCTCTTCTTGTGATTCTTGAACACAGTATTTCCTATTACTAGCTGAAACTTGTTACATAATCAATTAGTCTTTCTCCTTTCTCATTCCTTGTCCCAAGCCCACATTCTCCTGTAACCTTTTCTTCTACTCCTCCCACTACAATTGCGTTCCAGTCTCCCATGACTACTAGATTTTCGTCTCCCTTTACGTATTACATTACCCTTTCAATATCCTCATATACTTTCTATGTCTCTTCCTCTTCGGCTTATGAAATCGGCATATGTAACTGAACTACCAACAAATCCTGCTCCCGTTATACCATTTTCTGCTGCTGTTGGTATTACCCTATACACATTTGACCAGAGATCCTTGTCTTCTTTCCATTTCACTTCACTGACACCTACTATGTCTAGATTGAGCCTTTGCATTTCCCTTTTCGGATTTTCTATTGCCAGCATCTCGTGGTCGTGCGGTAGCGTTCTCGCTTCCCACGCCCGGGTTCCCGGGTTCGATTCCCGGAGGGGTGAGGGATTTTCTCTGCCTCGTGATGGCTGGGTGTTGTGTGATGTCCTTAGGTTAGTTAGGTTTACGTAGTTCTAAGTTCTAGGGGACTGATGACCATAGATGTTAAGTCCCATAGTGCTCAGAGCCATTTTTTTATTTTCTATTCTCGCTATCACGTTCAAACCCCGATTCGTAGAATGTTTTCATTCGTTGATTATGCAATCTCTTTCTCATGGTCACCTAGCCCTTCGAAGTCCCCTCCGAGAGATCCGAATGGGGGACTATTCCGAATCTTTTACCAGTGAAGAGATCATCATGACACTTTTCAATTACAGGCCACAAGTCCCGTGGATACACGTTACGTGTCTTTAATGCAGTGGTTTCCATTGCCTTCTACATCCTCATGCAGTTGATCACTGCTCATTCTTCCACCTTTAGGGGGAGTTTCCAACCCCTAGGACAATAGAGTGCCTGAACCTCTGTCCGCTCCTCCAAGGCCGTTGGGATAACGAGGGTGACTTCTTATGTAGGAAGTCTTCGGCCGCCAATGCTGATCATTAAACAAAATTTAAACAATGGCAGGATTCGAACCAACCCGTGACTGAACACGTTTTAATTATTAATCGAAGACGCTACCCCTAGACCACGGGTGGATGCTGCTTTTTTTTTTTTTTTTTTTTTTTTTTAAATCGCTCAATACAAACGAGAGGAGTGGCCTTCAAATGTATATCCCCCCCTCCCCCCCTACATTCATATTCATCATTCAGTATATCTAGTATATCGTGCATGGAACTACCTACAACCACTGCTCAAAAATTTGCGACTCTATTGATTGGATAATTGCGCCAACCAGCATAGTCGGCTATATCGTCAACAAAGTTTACTGAAATGTGCTTGTAAGTATAATGAAAGAAAAATGACTTTTGTAAACGTTATGCTAAAACTTATTGCGATGACAATTCTAACCAAAGTCAACCCTTACAAGCACAGTAGTTTCGTAGTGAGAAGGCCTGACGAATACTAAGCTGCAACTGTTCTTTTTACATTGTCAAAATTGACGAAATTGTTAGGTAAGATTTACACAAAAGTCAGTTTTACAGTACGTGAGTGCTCGACTACCTGGACGCGTAATACGACCAGTCATTGAAGACCAAAAGAGGTCGAATTGGAGAAATAACTCGCGCCCTCGCAAACATTTATACAGTGGTAGAAGAGAGTGACATGTTCAACATAACATACATCCTGACCAGTGAGGGCTGGGTGTGTGAGTTGGTGTCCATTTGATGGCCGCTTTTGTACGTTTTTCCTTGTGTAAGTCGAAAATAACGGTCTCTAACGAAAAAATATCCCAGTATAAAATTTAACTACATTAAATTTCCTAAATATATATTTTCATATTTTCTTGTCGACTAATAACACAGAGGGGTCCAAAAAATGTATCCACTGTTTAAAAGTCCATAACTGGCAAACAAATTGACGGAGTTGTCTCAGCTCTGGAAGTGTAATAGTTTATAGTTTCGGAAATCGCCACACAAGCGTTGTATCCCGTTGTTTTGTTTTGTCAGATGACAGTCGCCAGATAGTCAGTGTTTTGTTCTTAGTTGCTCCTAGTTACTCGAATAAACGTGGCTGGCGCAAGGCTTACATTCGATGAAAGGAAGTCAGTTTTGAATTGGTATTTTAAGTACGAAAACATTAATGAGGTTCAACGGCAATGGCGAAATGATTATCAAACAGAGCTACCGACACGTTTAACGATTCGTCGCATTCGAGACAAATTTGAAGCCGAAGGCTGTGTTAAAGATGTGCGCAAACAACGACCTGGACGACCTGTGACAGTAACAAGTCCAGCTAACTCCTGTCGTGTGTTACAACAATTCACTCGCTCACCACAGAAGTCTGTGAGACAGTGTGCGCGTGAATCTGGAGTGAGTCGCTCAAGTGTTCGGCGAATTTTGAAGCCAGCAAAGTGGAAGTGCTACATCCCACGATTGCTACACGCAATGAACGAGGACGGCCCACATCGTAGAAGGAGTACTGCGAGAGGTGTACTAACATGGTGCGCAGCGATTAAGAGTTTGCAGAGATGATTGTGTGGTCTGATAAGACACAGTTCAAAATCAATGGCACAGTAAATCGCCACAATTGAATCTACTGGGTCACCGAAAATCCGAACGTGCATGTAGACAAAGCCGTGAATTTGCCAGGAGTAAATGTGTGGTGTGGGTTATCATACCTTCAGAAGCTTCAGACATCCCTTTCACCTGCCATCCGAGACTTGTATGGAACGGAAGAGTTTACTTTCAACAAGATGGTGTTCCAGCCCACTACCAAAATTGTGTTAGGGCGTATCTCGACGAAAATCTACCAGGAAGATGGACAGGCCGTAGAGGTGCTTTGGAGCATTCACCACGTTCCCCAGACCTAACTCCCCTGGACTTTTACCTGTGGGGAACACCAAAGGACGTCGTTTATCGACAAAAGCCACGCACATTGAATGAACTTCGAGAATCCATCGTACATTTATGTGCAAATATCCAACTGAACACATTGCAGTCAGTAGTTCGTGCTGCAGTTCGGCAGCATCGTTTGTGTGTGGATGTTAATAGTGACCATTTCGAATACCTACAGTGATATCTTTGAAGTTGGACTTTAGGCTACACTTTCACCAAAAATGAGACAACTCCGGTGCTAACGTCTTCATCTCAGAGTAGCACTTGCAACCTACATCCTCAATTATTTGCTTGACGTATTCCAATATCTGTCTTTCTCTACACTTTTTGCCCTCTACAGCTCCCTCTAGTACCATGGAAGTCATTCCCTCATGTCTTACCAGATGTCCTATCATCCTTTCCCTTCTCCTTATCAGTGTTTTCCACATATTCCTTTCCTCTCCCATTCTGCGTAGAACCTCCTCATTCCTTACCTTATCAGTCCACCTAATTTTCAACATTCGTCTATAGCACCACATCTCAAATGCTTCCATTCTCTTCTGTTCCGGTTTGCCCACAGTCCATGATTCACTACCATACAATGCTGTATTCTAGACGTACATCCTCAGAAATTTCTTCCTCAAATTAAGGCCGGTATTTGATGTTAGTAGACTTCTCTTGGCCAGAAATGCCTTTTTTGCCACAGTGAGTCTGCTTTTGATGTCCTCCTTGCTCCGTCCGTCATTGGTTATTTTACTGCCTAGGTAGCAGAATTCCTTAACTTCATTGACTTCGTGACCATCAATCCTGATGTTAAGTTTCTCGCTGTTCTCATTTCTACTACTTCTCATTACCTTCGTCTTTCTCCGATTTACTCTCAAACCATACTGTGTACTCATTAGACTGTTCATTCCGTTCAGCAGATCATTTAATTCTTCATCACTTTCACTCAGGATAGCAATGTCATCTGCGAATCGTATCATTGATATCCTTTCACCTTGTATTTTAATTCTACTCCTGAACCTTTCTTTTATTTCCATCATTGCTTCCTCGATGTACAGATTGAAGAGTAGGGGCGAAAGGCTACAGCCTTGTCTTACACCCTTCTTAATACGGGCACTTCGTTCTTGATCGTCCACTCTTATTATTCCCTCTTGGTTGTTGTACATATTGTATATGACCCGTCTCTCCCTATAGCTTACCCCTACTTTTTTCAGAATCTTGAACAGCTTGCACCATTTTATATTGTCGAACGCTTTTTCCAGGTCGACAAAACCTATGAAAGTGTCTTGATTTTTCTTTAGCCTTGCTTCCATTATTAGCCGTAACGTCAGAATTGCCTCTCTCGTAGCCCGCATCTCGTGGTCGTGCGGTAGCGTTCTTGCTTCCCACGCCCGGGTTCCCGGGTTCGATTCCCGGCGGGGTCAGGGATTTTCTCTGCCTCGTGATGGCTGGGTGTTGTGTGCTGTCCTTAGGTTAGTTAGGTTTAAGTAGTTCTAAGTTCTAGGGGACTTATGACCACAGCAGTTGAGTCCCATAGTGCTCAGAGCCATTTGAACCATTTGCCTCTCTCGTCCCTTTACTTTTCCTAAAGCCAAACTGATCGTCACCTAGCACATTCTCAATTTTCTTTTCCATTCTTCTGTATATTATTCTTGTAAGCTGCTTCTATGCATGAGCTGTTAAGCTGATTGTGCGATAATTCTCGCACTTATCAGCTCTTGCCGTCTTCGGAATTGTGTGGATGATGCTTTTCCGAAAGTCAGATGGTATGTCGCCAGACTCATATATTCTACACACCAACGTGAGTAGTCGTTTTGTTGCCACTTCCCCCAATGATTTTAGAAATTCTGATGGAATGTTATCTATCCCTTCTGCCTTATTTGACCGTAAGTCCTCCAAAGCTCTTTTAACTTCCAATTCTAATACTGGATCCCCTATCCCTTCTAAATCGACTCCTGTTTCTTCTTCTATCACAGCAGACAAATCATCACCCTCATAGAGGCTTTCAATGTATTCTTTCCACCTATCTGCTCTCTCCTCTGCATTTAACAGTGGAATTCCCGTTGCAATGTTACCACCATTGCTTTTAATGTCACCAAAGGTTGTTTTGACTTTCGGCCGGCCCGTGTGGCCGTGCGGTTAAAGGCGCTTCAGTCTGAAACCGCGTGACCGCTACGGTCGCAGGTTCGAATCCTGCCTCGGGCATGGATGTGTGTGATGTCCTTAGGTTAGTTAGGTTTAAGTAGTTCTAAGTTCTAGGGGACTGATGACCACTTATGTTAAGTCCCATAGTGCTCAGAGCCATTTGAACCATTTTGTTTTGACTTTCCTGTATGCTGAGTCTGTCCTTCCGACAATCATATCTTTTTCGATGTCTTCACATTTTTCCTGCAGCCATTTCATCTTAGCTTCCCTACACTTCCTATTTATTTCATTCCTCAGCGACTTGTATTTCTGTATTCCTGATTTTCCTGGAATATGTTTGTACTTCCTCCTTTCATCAATCAACTGAAGTATTTCCTCTGTTACCCATGGTTTCTTCGGAGCTACCTTCTTTGTACCTATGTTTTCCTTCCCAACTTCTGTGATGGCCCTTTTTAGAGATGTCCATTCCTCTTCAACTGTACTGTCTACTGTAGTATTCCTTAATGCTGTATCTACAGCGTTAGAGAACTTCAAACGTATCTCGTCATTCCTTAGTACTTCCGTATCCCACTTCTTTGCGTATTGATTCTTCCTGACTAATGTCTTGAACTTCAGCCTACTCTTCATCACTACTATATTGTGATCTGAGTCTATATCTGCTCCTGGGTACGCCTTACAATCCAGTATCTGATTTCGGAATCTCTGTCTGACCATGATGTAATCTAATTGAAATCTTCCCGTATCTCCCGGCCTTTTCCAAGTATACCTCCTCCTCTTGTGATTCTTGAACAGGGTATTCGCTATTACTAGCTGAAACCTGTTACAGAACTCAATTAGTCTTTCTCCTCTTTCATTCCTCGTCCCAAGCCCGTATTCTCCTATAACCTATTCTTCTACTCCTTCCCCTACAACTGCATTCCAGTCGCCCGTGACTATTAAATTTTCGTCCCCCTTTACATACTGCATTACCCTTTCAATATTCTCATACACTTTCTCTATCCGTTCATCTTCAGCTTGCGACGTCGGCATGTATACCTGAACTATCGTTGTCGGTGTTGGTCTGCTGTCGATTCTGATTAGAACAACCCGGTCACTGAACTGTTCACAGTAACACACCCTCTGCCCTAACTTCCTATTCATAACGAATGTTATACCATTTTCTGCTGCTGTTGATATTACCCGATACTCATCTGACCAGAAATCCTTGTCTTCCTTCCACTTCACTTCACTGACCCCTACTATATCTAGATTGAGCCCTTGCATTTCCCTTTTCAGATTTCTAGTTTTCCTACCACGTTCAAGCTTCTGACATTCCACGCCCCGACTCGTAGAACGTTATCCTTTCGTTGATTATTCAATCTTTTTCTGATGGTAACCTCCCCCTTGGCAGTCCCCTCCCGGAGATCCGAATGGGTGACTATTCCGAAATCTTTTGCCAATGGAGAGATCATCATGACACTTCTTCAATTACAGGCCACATGTCCTGTGGATACACGTTACGTGTCTTTAATGTAGTGGTTTCCATTGCCTTCTGCATCCTCATGTCGTTGATCATTGCTGATTCTTCCGCTTTTAGGGGCAATTTCCCACCCCTAGGACAAGAGAGTGCCCTGAACCTCTATCCGCTCCTCCGCCCTCTTTGACAAGGCTGTTGTTAGAATGAAGCTGACTTCTTATGCCGGAAGTCTTCGGCCGCCAATGCTGATTATTTATCAAAATTTGGACAGTGGCGGGGATCGAACCCGGGACCGAAGACGTTTTGATTATGAATCAAAGACGCTACCCCTTTTTTTTTTTTTTTTTTTTTGCATTTTGTTCGTTATTGATCGTTGTGTTTGGTCGTTGCGGTCGTCGCAAGACATCCTGTTAAAGTTCGGTGGTTGATCCTTCCACTCAGTTTTTTTATTACAGAGGCCAACCGGCTCTCTGACCGAACACGCTGAGCTACCGTGCCGGCGCCCCTAGACCACGGGTTATGGACTATTAAACAGTGGATACATTTTTTTTGACTCCTCTGTATGTGCGTAGCGAAAGAGAGAATAAGATAGTCTTTTACGGGCTTTATGAAGGCCAGCTGTACCATTGCGGGCTACAAAAGAAACAGCGGTATATGCAGTTGCATCTCACTGTCTATACCTGTCGCGCCAACGTCTGAGGGCTTTTCTGTGGTCATTGCCGCTGTCGTTCTCTCCTTGCTAAATGCAACGATGGTTGGCTGTAGCACGGCAATCCCGTATTCGTTAACCTTAAGGCTTTCTTCTTCGTGTTTAAACTATTGTCATGTTTGTGAATTTTTATGGCTTCCCTGAACAAGAAAAGCCGGGTGGCTCTTGTCCTCAGTGAAAACCTGCGTGTTAGCTAGTGGTATTACGTGGTCGGCTTTACACAGCCCGTTCCCCTCCACGGCCACTTTCCGCACCTGCCTTAACCTGCAATATCGTTTATCTTCTGTGTACCTGTTATTGATAGATCATCCACTGATTCTAACACAGACTCCCGTTAAATGCCTGTGGTATGAGTCCCACACACTTGATCAATATTCTAGCGAGTTTTATGTAAGCTATTACATTTTCCCAGAAAACTACGTATGTACCAAAATCTATCGCCTATTTTACCTACTACTGAGCCTCTCTGATAGTTTCGTACACATTCATACAAACTGTTACACCCAGGTACTTGTATGCGTTAGTAAGTTCACGTGACAACGATGTAGAATTACCTTGTACTCCGGCCGGCCCAAAAATATGTACACACTTGCGAACCAAGCGGTTTGCGAGCATGTTGCCCACAAGTGTGTATTCTGCTCATGGGCTCCTCGGTGCGAGCCGCTTGCTGTCGGGTTTTCTGCCGAGAAAAAAGGGGCGCCATGGCGTTGAGAGTCGGCACTTCGAGTGTTCAGAGGCTAGGCGCGTCAGCTTTTTGTCAGATGGACTCATGAGCCATTCGCGAGCACATTGCTGGCAAGTGAACTGTATACATAGCTTCACAGCTGGGAGGTGGATGAACCAGCTGATGTGGACATCATACTTCGTAAGCGAAATGAGACTTGACAGCTGGCTATTGCTAACGTTCAAAGGCGAAACAGAAACGGCTGCTAGTGGTACGTTACGTAGCTGAAAACACTACTTGTCTAAAGAACTGCAGCAGCACTGAGCGACGTATACAAAATCGCTTTACGTGATTGGTTGTAGTAGACGCGCGAAACCGACGTTAACAGCCAGGGTTATTATTTCGTCGTATGTAATATAACCTTTTCACTCGCCACCGTTGCAAAGTATGTGCTCCGAGAACAGAGAGTAGGCGAGAACTTCCCCGACCGTAACCGGTAACCATGTGTTGATTACAGGAGTTCTCCGAAATTTATTGCGAGGTACCTGAAGCATTGCACATCTGCAACTAAATATAATGGCGTGTGAGGAGGGCCTCCCGACGGGTAGACCGCTCGCCTGGTGCAAGTCTTTTCATTTGACGCCACTTCGGCGACTTGCGCGTCGATGGGGATGAAATGATGATGATTAGGACAACACAACACCCAGTCCCTGAGCGGAGAAAATCTCCGACCCAGCCGGGAATCGAACCCGGGCCCTTAGGATTGACAGTCCGTAATCCTTCTTGCGCCATGTGGCGGTTGGTACTAATGCGCGTTCGTTGAAACGGAGCTGTTACATCTCATCGATAATAGTTAATCTTGCTGTTGTGTTGTCTCCACCATGTATGTGACAGCAGCCTAGCTCGTGGAAGGAGAAGTGTCTTGTTTCTTTATTTTCATCTCTGTACAAAGATTGTCACCATTATTCCCTTTATTCCAGCCCTGCGTCTGAATCTGAATTCGTTGTAGATCGAACTGAACGTATTTCTTGTGGGTGATGAAGTAAGTAGCGTGTAAACATAGCTTTGCCAATTTTTGGGATACTAGCATGTGTCCCGAGAGGTTCACAGCTAAAGCACGGAAGGCGCCTTGGTCATGGTAGTTCCGGTAGATTCACGAAGGAGTGGCGAAATTCTTTGGGATACTCCCTCCGGCCAGTGTGGCCGAGCGGTTCTAGGCGCTTCAGTCTGGAACCGCGCGACCACTACGGTCGCAGGTTCGAATCCTGTTTGTGCGCCCTAATACACTAATCATCATCTACTCATCATGGAATCCTGCCTCGGGCATGGATGTGTGTGATGTCCTTAGGTTAGTTAGATTTAAGTAGTTCTAAGTTCTAGGGGACTGATGACCTCAAACGTTAAGTCCCATAGTGCTCAGAGCCATTTGAACCATTTTTTTTGGATACTCCTCCCCTTCTCATTTCTTTAAATAGCAAGCAACAGTAGGCTATTTTGTATGACCTTTTCGTGGACTTTGAGTAAGGCAGATATGGTTGCATTCTGTATTGGATACAACTAAGGTATCAGAATATTGTTTAAATAATTCAATACGCCAACTTTTTTCTTTTAGCACCATGATGTTCTTAGAAGGTCTAGTTGTTAAAAGTGTTTTTAGGCGAGTACTTTTCGTGGGAATGCTTTGTGTTGAGGACTTGTAGTCATCTGATTTTAAACACACAAAGAAATTTTTCATGAAGCGTTTATTTTCTGTCACAGTTCCAGTACACAGACTGATCAGCTAGAACATTATGGCCACTGGTGTACTATCGATGTAAGCCCGTCCAGGTGATAGTAGCGTCACCTGGCGAAAAATGACTGCTAGTCAGACAGACGCACGGTGCATCTAGTATCAGTGAGCATGCTGTCTATGTGTAGAATGGGGAAGGCGCGCCATCTGTATGAGTGTGACCGAAAGCAGATTGTGATGGCCTGGAGGCTCCACACGAGCGTTTTGGGAACTGCACGACTTGCCGGATGTACGAGGAGTTCTGTGGTGAGTCAACACGTGGGAAAACCGAGGTGAAACCACGTGCAGACGTCGTGGGGTTGGGCTACCACCCCTCATTACGTCGTGGGATGGGCTGACTGGTGAAACAGGACAGGCAGCGAACTGTGGCGGCACTACTGAGCAGAGTAGAGTAGAAATGCGTCGGAAAGAGCAGTGCAAAGAACGCTCCTAACGATGGTACTCCGCGGCCGATGACCCATTCATGTGCCCAATGTTAACACCAATCGCTAGCAACTACGACTGAAATTGGCATGTGACCAACGACACTGGACGTCGGCACAGTCGCAGAATATTGCGTGGCTTGATGAATCCCGATGCCTTCTCCATCATGCCTATTGGAGGGAGCGAATCCGTCGCCTTCCAGGGGAACAGTTCCTTCACACATGTACTGTGGCGGCTCCATTATGCTTCTGGAAATATTCAGGTGGGCATCGATGGATCCAGTGCAGCTCGTGCAATGCACGGTGACGACCAGGGAGTATCGCTCACTGGTTGCAGACCACATACACCCCTTGACGATGATTTTGTTTCCCGACGGCAATGGCATTTTTCAAGAAGATAATGCGTCATGTCACAAAGCCAGAAGTGTGATGGAGTGGTTCGAGAACACAGTGGCAAGCTCCAATTGATGTGCTGGCTCTCCAACTCGCCAGATCTGAACCAGATCGAACACATCTTGGATGTGATTTATCGTGTCGTCAGAGTTCATCGCCCCTCTCTCCGAAATTTACGGAAATTTGGTGACTAGTGAGTGCAGATGTTGTGCAAAGTCCCTCCAGTGACCTAGCAAACCCTCATTGCTTTCATGACAAGAAGCTTCCCCGCTGTTATCCGTGCCAAAGATGGACGTACCGGCTGTCAGGTAGGTGGTCATAATATTCTGGCTGATCAGAGAATGTTTGGCGACTATTTTCGAACCAGCTGTTTCCTTCTCAAGCCTACCCTTCTGAAGCTGCACTGAAAAAGGATAGGTTTGAAGATGAACCAATTGGTTCGAAACTAGACGCGAAATACTTGTACTGCAACTGTAACAAACGTGTTAATAAATGCTTCATGAAGCATTAGAAAATGTGTTGTGTTTTGTTTGACGTTTCTCTAAATAAATCAACTGCTATGGTATAGAACAGTATCAAGGAAAGTAAACTCACTTAACACCGAATCGTAATCCACTATATTTTATGAGCTAGCGTGAAGAGAGTCAAGCCATTCGCAGCCTGACATTTCATTTTTTACCAAACATGCAGCAACCAGTGGCAAAATCATGTTTTATTTATTCACTTTTGCAAATCGATTTCAACTGATTATCAGCCATCATCGGTGCTACAAATACAAGAATAAAAATAATTAATAACAGTGGCAAAATGATTAAATGTACATAAAGCAACGTAAAGTAATTAAATGTATATAGAAGCATTGAACCATTTAAAATGAACATACAAATTTACCTTTCAACAAATATGTGCCCTGAGTAGTAATACTGTCTTGAGCAGAGGTCAAACATAAAGTGATACATCGAGAATTGATTATGACGATAAAAACATAAGGGGGCGCTGCAAAGCAAACCCGCCCTCTATGCGAAAAGATATAGCTAAAATAAAAATGAGAAGAAGAAGAAAGAGGTATGACATACAAAGTGAGGTAAAATATAATGATAGAATACTGAAATATTTACATGAAATGGACATATTGATAAAGATTTTTTTACATGCAAATCACATCAGACACCGATTAATGTAATATGTACACCAGTGAAATAGTTATTTTTATTGAAATGAGGAGGGTTGTGACAGTGACTGTGCAGCTCAAGCCATCTCTTTTAGCCTCTCTTCTACCTGGTGATTGGGAACTGGTGCACGCATGTAAAATATCCGCTTTCAAATCGAAGCTGTGAACAGCAAGCGCTAACAAACCCAGGCAACCCTTTGGACAACTTACACGTGAGACGCAGACTGAAGCCGGAGGCGCTCCTGGCCGCTCGTAAGGCAGGTACGCTGGAATTTTTTTGTCCTGCTGGCGCCCTGGTCGCGGGAATAGCAGTCGACTACGAGAAATCTGGAAAGCAAAGAACTGCAGGTGGTCCAAGCGTATACGCTAAAATGATAGCCTGCAGCGACTCGCCTCTCGAGTAATGGGCGTTTTTCGGTATGTTCCTTCTGGCAGTGTGCTTTCCGCACAGGGCATTGTGCAACGGCCGGCGAGTTCGTGGAAGACAGTGGAGAGGAAACATTCCATACTCCGTTTGTAGAAGCTACCACTAGGGTGTTCTGAAAAAGACAGTTAAGAAATGGAGGTCACCAGCCACTTTCCAAACTTTTTGACAGGACCTGCGGGTTAGTTGTTAAAAATACAAAGCTCTTATACACGCCCACATCTCCCAGGTTCGTGGAACAGTGTGAGAGGGTGAATGAACGATTGAAGGACGATTTTAGGCACTCCATGTTGAGAGTATGTTGAGAGTATTATCCATGTTGAGAGTATGTATAAGATACAGGTTGGAGAGGAAAAGAATGACATGAAACGGTGGGTTCACAAGTCTTACATCATTTATACTTCTAATGATCACATTTACTTACAATACACATGATAGCACCAAATAAAATGCACACATAAAAAAAAGTTTTGCATCACCTCAGTTCAGAGTGTTCCGGAACCTGTACAGAAAATTGGAATAGAGATCAACATAAACATCATTTCCGCCCTTTTTAATGCTCATGAAAACAACACATTTCGTGGTGTACCACCAAACAGCGAGACCTTCACAGGTGGTCGTCCAGATTGCACACACCGGTATCTCTAATACCCATTTGCACGTCCTCTTGCATTGATGCATGGCTGTATTCGTCGTGACATACTATCAAGGCACTGTTGGTCCAGATTGTCCGACTCCTCAACGTCGATTCGGCCTAGATCCCTCAGAGTGGTTGGTGGGTCACGTCGTCCATAAACAGCCCTTTTCGATCTATCCTAGGCATGCCTGATAGGGTTCATGTCTGGAGAACATGCTGGCCACTATAGTCGAGCGATGTCGTTATCTTGAGAGTAGTCATTCATAAGATGTGCACGATGGGGGCGCGAATTATCGGCCATGAAGACGAATGCCTCGCCAATATGCTGCCGACTGGTTGCACTATCGGTCGGAGGATGGCATTCACGTATTGCACAACTATTACGGCGACTTCCATGACCACCAGCGGCGTATGTCGCAGGGAACCTCCACCTTGCTGCATGCGCTGGACAGTGTGTCTAAGGCGTTCAGCCTGAACGGGTTGCCTCCAAACACGTCTCCAACAATTGTCTGGTTGAAGGCATATGCGACACTCATCGGTGAAGACAACGTGATGCCGATCCTGAGCGGTCCATTTGGCATGTTGTTTGGCCTATCTGTACTGCGGTGCATGGTGTCGTGGTTGCAATGATAGACTTCGCATTGGACGTCGAGAGTGAAGTTGTGCATCATGGAGCCTACTGCGCACATTATGAGTCGTAACACGACGTCCAGTGGCGGCCGTGGTGGCCGAGTGGCTCTAGGCGCTACAGTCTGGAACCGCGCGACCGCTACGGTGGCAGGTTCGAATCCTGCCTTGGGCATGGATGTATGTGATGTCCTTAGGTTAGTTAGGTTTAAGTTGTTCTAAGTTCTAGGGGACTGATGACCTCAGAAGTTAAGTCCCATAGTGCTCAGAGCCATTTGAACAAAGTTAACTCTTGCACAGTCTTCTTAAACAGTCACAGTTATTAAGTTAAGAACTGGTAATTTCGAATAAACAGCCAAGCAAGACATATCAGTCAAATTTTCTCACACCCATAGAACAGATACAATGTCAAATTAAGCAAACGCAAAGAATAGTGAGTTATAATCAGAAACAGAAATCTAAGGAGATGATAATCAGAACTGAACTTACATTAAAATTTTCCTCAGCACACCAAGTACATATGCAAATATTTGAATAGTCAAAGGAACTACCGCAAAATTTAATTATAATATTACTCACATATAGGCCTTTATGCTGAATATTTAGAAGACAAACAAGTACATCACAGCCTTAGGAAGGGAAAGGCGAAACTTCCCTTAAAGAATGCAGTCCACCAAGGTGAACAGTTCCATTCAGCAATAGCGGACGCCCCTCAAACCCAGCCAGAAGGCACGTGCAAGGGCACAAGAGCAGCAGGCCCTCGTGGCCGGCGGTCACCGAGATGTCGGGCTCGCGGCTCACAAGGCTACGAGGCGCTGCTAACAAACACCTCATACACGAGATATAGGCTACACAAATATAAATTACATGAACAACAATCGCTACCGTCTCAAGAGAGAACTGCTATAAGCCCAAAAAAATCCATCATAAAATGAGGTAGCAAGTATTACTCCCAAAAAACTGCTATCTTAAATCACTGGTAGAGGAGTAATATAATAATTAAAGTATCCCCGAACAATTTGCGTAAACTTTACATCAAAACTGCAAGACCAGGTGCCTCCAAGGGAATATTTGGTGACTAGGCATTACAAATTGTGTCTCACTGAATCAGTCCTCAGGCTTGACAACTATCTATAACCTAGTTTCAAGACACACTCATTAATACAGGGCATTATTCCTTAGAATAATTAAAAGGTAAAATTGCAAACCTTACAAAACGTAAAAGTGAACAGAAATTATGCCACACGCCTCGTGACCAAATTGATAAAACCGAGTAAAGAACATCATTAAAGACTAATGCTGAAACAGCAAACTGCCATACACACACGACGAGAGTTAAGTTTCACTAGTACACCAATGAATCTGAAAGTACTGCATAGCTTATGGCCTTGGTAATCCACAATAAGTTCAAATGCTTCAAATGGCTCTGAGCACTATGAGACTTAACATCTATGGTCATCAGTCCCCTAGAACTTAGAACTACTTAAACCTAACTAACCTAAGGACAGCACACAACACCCAGCCATCACGAGGCAGAGAAAATCCCTGACCCTGCCGGGAATCGAACCCGGGAACCCGGGCGTGGGAAGCGAGAACGCTACCGCACGACCACGAGATGCGGGCACAATAAGTAAGAGTCACAGTGGTATACTTCATCGCCAACGCAAGGACTGTCACTAATTTCCACCCAAAATTTCCACCAATGAAATAAAGGCAAATATACAACACGGCTGCGGCCAAGATTAATCACTGAAACATCCACTTAGGAAATTTTATAACTGACAGTGGTGGTAAACCTCTTACGTTATTTGTTTTTCAAACAGCTGAGCAAAACTGAACGTACTCATGTATTTCTCTCTTTACTTATTCTGATCATCATTACACTGACACAATATTTTTAGCGCAACGCAATCTGACATTCAATAATCCCTACAAAGGAATGGTTGTGACTAACAGTAACCTACACCTTTCATGAATCACTTACCTCACAAAAATCTTCGTTACTCGAACTACTGCAATACAGCGAGTGCCAATACTGCCAGCTAAATAAAAGATTCTAACTACTGAAGGCACTAACTACCGATAGGCATAGTTAGCAAATAAAGATTTTGTTAGAGAACAAACAATGTATTTACCTTAATAGTGTTCAAAAGCCATAATATATATATATCAGTTCATGACATCCAGTCTTACAAATTTCGTTTTTCTGGCGGACACACGTCCAGATCGCCCGCTCTCAAAACTCTGCCATCTGTCTTCCCACATCCATCACTGCTGGCGGCTCACCTCCAACTGCACAGAGCTACGCCCTGTTCACATCCAACTGTTCAACACTACAATAGCGAATATTCCAACAATGCAAACCAGCCACAAACTGCACACAGCACAGTCAGTGATTTTCATACAGAGCGCTACGTGGCATTACCAACATAAAAACCTAAACAGCCTACTTACATCACAATAAATTAAAATGTTCCAGCGATCCGTAAGGCACCAACAGCAGGGGCGCAGATATCAGAGTGCAAGCAATACTGACCTCAAAATTTTCCAGCGACGGTCCTTGCATGCGGGGAAACGATGAGGGCAAAACTGCTAGGGTACAGGCCCGCACGATATGTATAAAAATGGGACGTGCAAATTAACTGAAGGTCGTTGGAGGACAGCGTCGATACAGCAGTGTGATTGCCAGTAACCAAAGGAGTAACAAGTCGATCTCGGCACAAACAGAACAA
The DNA here is from genome assembly GCF_023864345.2 of Schistocerca serialis cubense. Classification (NCBI taxonomy): domain Eukaryota; kingdom Metazoa; phylum Arthropoda; class Insecta; order Orthoptera; family Acrididae; genus Schistocerca; species Schistocerca serialis. Next base: position 173,494,875 of record NC_064642.1, read on the forward strand.
ACGGCCGAAGGATCCGTTGCGCGCGAAATTCCACGCGTGATACCCTTACTCTGCGCCCCTGCTGCCCCTTGTCACCTCACAACCCTCTGTAGGTGTATTTCATACTCTCTGAGCCAGCGATCATATACGAAAACTGTAAGTTAAATTCACGCTGCCTGTCGGGGCGCCAGTGAAAGAAGGCCCCGTGAAGACGAAGATAAAATGAACTGGAACCGCCGTGGCTCAGTTACGGTCGCAGGTTCGAATCCTGCCTCGGGCATGGATGTGTGTGTGATGTCCTTAGGTTAGTTAGGTTTAAGTAGTTCTAAGTTCTAGGGGACTGATGACCTCAGATGTTAAGTCCCATAGTGCTCAGAGCCATTTGAACCAATTTTGTTAGCGCCAAGCGAACTACATGCTCATTGGTGGCCGATGTCTTTTTCAGGGAGACTAAGCAACACAAGCACGGCAGATGAGCGCTCTTAGGAATCTGGAGGCGGGTATCATCTGAGTAGCAGCTTTTCTCTCGGGCCACGGACTTCAGCTCTGATAACAGATAGGCCTTTCAAACTTCCTGGCAGATTAAAACTGTGTGCCGGAGCGAGACTTGAACTCGGGACCTTTGCCTTTCGCGGGCAAGTGCTCTACCAACTGAGCTACCCAAGCACGACTCACGACCTGTCCTCACAATTTTACTTGCAGAACTGGTTAACATCACAGCCCCGGGAATTTTATGAGACAGCCATTCACCACCTTGTGTCACAGTGGGACAATTCTTCTAACATACAGGTACTGGTTTCTGTAATTATGCCTCCGGCTCGATTCTTTTTGAACGCCCCTTATAAATGCCAATCCTTATATTTTGCAACTAAACATTAACAACAATCCTTAAGAAATATAGACTTGCCCAAAATCCACGGTAAGTCGGATATACATGCAACTGAAATCTACTTCAACTGTTACACACCAGCAGAAACTTGGACACAGTCGTTAATAACTATACAATCGGCCAAAATTCAAAGTAAGCTGAGAGCTACAGCAAACGGCTACCACAGCCAACAAGAAAGAAGCAGCCAAATTTCACAGCAAATGTTGCAGCTAATAACTGTGGATCAAGATAAAGTTTGGCAGTTTATATTTATAAGTAACAGATCTTAAACTTAAGGCGCTGAGAAGTAGTAATAGGAGTTCCAGCTTTAAAAGAGATATAATGAGGAAGAAACTCAGGCTTGGCAAACAGGTCCAACTACTGGTTCCCACTTCAACGGCGACACCCCGCTGTGGTACGCCTGAAACAACCAACTTTAGTTAGCTTGAGCCACCATGAGGCCGTGCCATGACGGGAGTGCCTCCATGCCAACAAACACGCCTCTGCTCCGAGTCCAGAGAACAGGAATGCGTCGTTTGCCGCCAAAACTGCGCTGCCAACACACATGAAGGGGGAACAGTAATTGCGCACCTAAAGCTTCGCACAAGAATGGCCAGGGTGTAAAGGAAAAGAGAGAAATTAATGGCAAAGCTGGTACCAATACGGTTAAACTTAACCCTCATTACAAATTACTAATACCCACAAGTGATCGTATCACCGCCTGCACGTACAATAACACAAACGTACATATGTACCACCTTGCCTCCCACACAAATCCAGCCACAACACATTCCCTTCACGAAATCTATCACAGGCAATACCCTTACACTTGCACGACATATTACTAGAACACAAATTGGAGCTAGTAACACTGACTGATGGGCACGCGCTCAAACAGTGGTAGACGCGTTAATACAACAGGCATGGCCTTACAGTTTCAAGTACTCAAAATAAGAAAACGCTTAAATCCACTTATGTGTTGTAACTTTCCCTGGCAAACTCACACTATTAATAAACAAAAATTTAATTGTACCATATACGCTGCTATGCAGCAATTTGTATATACTGTAATTATTTAACAAAAAATATTATTTAATTTTGTGTAAAAGACATTCGTTATTATTGTAATATTTTCTGTAGTAATATTCTCGATGTATTTATGATTGTAATATTTCTATACTCATAATGTAATTGCGAAATGTGTCAATATCTGCGATAACAAAAATGTAAAATTCAGCCACAGAGGAAAATAATGTTGTAAGATTACAAAGAGATGTTAATGGTCAGCAGTAATATAAAAACCACCACGTAGTGTGTATTCTTTGTCGTCTCCCTGTAGAGCTGAAAGTGAGAGCAAGCTGTGACGTAGCATTTTATGAACGGGTAGACTTCTTCTGTCTGTATCTAGATTTAGCCGCCATTAGAGGAGAAATTACAAACTAATGTAAGTTGACTTATTGTTGTGGTCTAAATACATTATAATTTATCAAAAGTGTCTATTATTAATGTAAATTAGCTTGCCCATGTCATGTATAATATTTCTTTAAAGAATTTTCAGCGTTTTTATCGGTGTTGCTGGGCTGTGCCGCGACCGAACGATTTGCAGCGGCGGCACATTAAAAAAATTGTTCCGCTAAAAAAAATTAACCAAACCCGTAAATCGGGAGCAGATAAAAATTAGCGGTGAATTAAGAAAATGTTTTTTCTTTTACAGCGATCCTGAGACTGACGGAGTTAATTACTAGTTTCACATTTGTGCATTCATAGGCGGATAGTTAACGTTGGAATTCAACAATTTTGGTTGTTTCAAATAACTTAAATGTATAGTGAAGTGTGTTTTATCGATGATAATTAAACGTCGGCTTGGCAATATTTAACCACTTTCTGCTAATAGAGACAGTCTTGTGTTCCATAGCTAACGCCGGGAAAGAATTCAGTAAATATTAAAAAAAAAACCACTGCATTTAGAAAATGTGTGCCGAGGCCGAGTTATATAAAGGATTGAATTCTCAACTAAATATTCTTAATCAGTTAATATGAGTTCACATACTTTTAAAAGTACTTAATTCTGTGTAAATGAATTTTTATTACCACACGTAAATAAGAGGTCCTACAACAAAGTTCGTACGTACAGAAGGAAAAAAAAATAAAATCAAAAATGCTATTTTTTTAAAAAAATGGTAACTAGAACACAAATTGGAGCTAGTAACACTGACTGATGGGCACGCGCTCAAACAGTGGTGGACGCGTTAATACAACAGGCATGGCCTTACAGTTTCAAGTACTCAAAATAAGAAAACGCTTAAATCCACCTATGTGTGAAGGAACCATGACTTGCAGGATTCCAGCCAGGGGGTTGTTGCCTCCAGCCCACACAGGCGATCGTCGACGTGCCGTAAACCTTGCAGAGTAAACCGGGAACTAGCCGACCAGATTGCATGCAACGTCCGTCTGTGTACGAGTCGCCCACCGCTACCAGTTCTTAAGCTAGCCAGCCACCGATTTAACCTTTCGCCGCTCCTCGAGACCGCCACCGGACAACCGGAGTCCGCCTAAAGCCAAACCCCCCCAGCCATTTGCCGCTCAGCCCACTCATTCTCCAGGCCACGCCACACCGCACACACACCTCGACCAAAGACGTTAGTCAGCGACACATGATGAATCGATATCGGCAACCCAAGTAGTCAGTGGCGCCAGGGGAATGCCATACCGTGAAGATTAGAGCGGCCACGGGTTGGAATTCTAGCATTTCAGAGAAAACTGGATGAGGAGGCAAACAGGCAAGGGAAATAACGTAATAATATTTAAAACGGATAATGAGAAAAGGGACAAAATAAAAATTGCAAACAAAGAAGCAAGAGTCACAGTGAAGGAAACATGTGCAGGTTTATCGAAATTAACAAAACAGGTAGGTAAACTAACGAATCAGTTAGAAAAAACCACTGTCTTCAAAAGATGTCAGTAAGATAGAAGAGGGGTAAGATGTGCAGGTGGAACAGTTTGAGAACGTAGAAAAACATGCCACTGACATCGAAGAAAGGATGATCCACCTGCCAGAAGAAAGAGAAACGAAACTATGAAAAGCTATGCAACAAATTGCAACTAGCAGCTGCAGAGTTGCGGAGGGAGAAGTCAGGAAAGTACGCGAGAGATCGAATGGAACATGTCCTCTATCAATGGCAGAATCCGTAGAAATATAGGAGCTGGTTTTGTTTAAAGAGAAACAAGAGTGCTAAATAACTGACAAAGACAGAAGAACGACAGTGAGCGGCTATGGTGGATTCAAAGCAAATGCTCGGCTGGCCGGAAGAGGATAATGGCGTGCACAACTGCACGTTCAAGAGATGAGCAGTAGCAATTCGCAAGACAGATCTGGCCAATAATTTGTGAGGTGTAGAAGGAAGAAGGACCCCAACAGCAGAAGCCACAGTGAGTCTGTCAGAGGAATAAGAATTTAATCATAAACACTTCTTTTCAGTTTGCAAATTTCAAGCATACAGAGAAAATGGCAACAACCTACACTTCAAGATGTGGATTATGCAATTCAACCACTGCCTCTACCGTAACAGGAATTTCTCTGTAGCTATCTCAAAGGTGAAATTGCAGTAAGAGTAAGATCCATTGCTTTAAATTTCACATCTTTCGAAGAATCTGAAGAAGTGTTTCTAAGTTATTGGTCAGACATAACCCAAGAACAAATATAACAAGAGATCATAATTAGTAGAAATTTAGAAGCACCCTGATTGCAGAGTGTGAAGTCCTTCAAATCGATAATCAAGGAAAACCAATTTCTTGATGGGCATGCAGCCCATATGAGATTATTGTTGTTGTTGTTGTTGTGGTCTTCAGTCCTGAGACTGGTTTGTTGCAGCTCTCCATGCCACTCTATCCTGTGCAAGCTTTTTCATCTCCCAGTACCTACTGCAACCTACATCCTTCTGAATCTGCTTAGTGTATTCATCTCTGGGTCTCCCTCTACGATTTTTACCCTCCACGCTGCCCTCCAATACTAAATTGGTGATCCCTTGATGCCTCAGAACATGTCCTACCAACCGATCCCTTCTTCTGGTCAAGTTGTGCCACAAACTTCTCTTCTCCCCAATCCTATTCAATACTTCCTCATTAGTTATGTGATCTACCCATCTAATCTTCAGCATTCTTCTGTAGCACCACAGTATTTGCACTGTGGTAGGATATTTCCATTGACATCAGTGCAGTTAGGGTGCAAACACAGGGATGGAGATGGGGTATAGGGTCGGGGGAGGGAGGGGGTTGGTTGACTGATTAGTTGCTTAGAACGAGTAAGTCTTTGAAATTCTGAAGGAAATACATGAGATTATTAGGTTCTGTTAAATGAAACTTCCCACATGTTACTACCAAGTACTTGGAGGGGAATTTGTGTGAAGACATTGAAGCATTAAGAGACACAGAAATTAGGGTTTGCTATAGGACAAAAAAGAAGGCGAATTGGTTTGTTAAGCTACAATGTCACTTTACTGAATGAAGGGATCACAGATGCAGACTTCCATTTATTAAAATTCGACCTCCCTATACAAAATGGAATCGAAATGGAAGAAATGGCACGTCACATTAAATTATGCTAAACAGGTTAGTGTAGGGACGATGGGATAATGTATGTAATTTGTTTTTCGAAGATATAATACTAGTGCGGTAGATTCATGATCCGATATTTTGTGTTTGCTGGAAATATTTATGGAAGACTGACAATTTTTCTTTGAATTAATAGCATCATATGCTGCAGAGGATTCAATTGATATGTAGTGTAGTGATAAATTTTGACTAGTAGACTCTAGCAGTTTCATCTTAAACAAATCCAGCTTTGCCACACATGTTGTCCAACACAACCATTCTGCAAACGACGGAACCTCCATAAACTTCATCTTACCATCTTACCAACAGAGTCATGGTACTTGACCTTGAAGAAACCGAAATCTTTATCAAAATAAATACAGCACCTGACTACCTACTCAATGACTGGACTGAACTGAGAAACAAATTTTTCCTTCAGAATTTCAAAGACTTACCCGTTCTAAGCAACTAATCAGTCAACCAACCCCCTCCATCCCCCGACCCTATACCCCATCTCCATCCCTGTGTTTGCACCCTAACTGCACTGATGTCAATGGAAATATCCTACCACAGTGCAAATACTGTACTATTCTATTTTAAAATGAACCAGTACTTATATACATAACACCTTCAGCTGCAATAAACTGAAACAGGTTTTACTAATATTCCGTACTATATTAATTTAAGAACAGAAACAAGTCAGCAGTTAATTCGAAGTTTTTTTCTTGATGTTTTAAACGCAAAGTTCATGGACATAAAAACAGCTACAATTCTCTTCATACATTATAACTTTATTTTATTTTGTTTCATTTTTGAGCATTTAAAGTAACCTCAGTTTTGATTAAAATTTTTGCCGATACACTGATTATATTATATGTTAATGTAGCAATAAAAACAGGAAATCAGATAATTTGAAGTCTGTTGTTGTTGTTTTCAAATGTGATGCTCATGCACCTATAAAAAGCTGCAATTATGTACAAATACTGCGACTCTATTTTACCTATTTATTTTTGGGCATTAATATTAACGCCAGTTCTGATTAAAGTATTTGCTCACATCACCTGTTTACACACAGACAAAAAAAAATATTGTCTCTGAGCAAGGTATACTACATCTTTGTATGAAGATCTTTGCCAAAACCGACACTAGTGCGTCATATGATAGAGGCTGGCAAAATTTCATATGATAGAGGTTGGCAAAATTTCGTAACTATCGATATGCCCTTCCTGTAAAAAGTAAGTGATGTGTTACCAACTGTCAGTCACAATGGGAAGAGATAAATGGATATTAATATTTAAGCTACTCATACTGTCGCAGAAAGTACAGAATTCATTTTTGGATCCAAATCGCCGTATAAACAGTACTAATCCGATACAGTAAAGCATGTTCCATCTTCTTGTCACAGAGCTAGCACCCAGCACTATGCATTGAAATAGTCATGTAAACTCCTGTGTACCATCCGCAAATGAGCCTGGAAAGATTGTAATACCTATTTATCGAATAATAACTCTTTCGAAAAAGTGACTGGTAGCCGTTTTTTGTTTTTATGTCATGGTCATAACATTAAATGATAAATAATATTACTTAGTTTAATGAAGACATATGGTCCCACCAGTCCTGGAATTATTTAAATGGTTCAAATGGCTCTGAGCACTATGGGATTTAACATCTATGGTCATCAGTCGGAATAATTTACACATGTTTTGTGACATAGATGCGTTGAGAAGGGAGTCTGCAAGCGCTCGTCTCACGACTACACTACTTCAACTCACAGTTTCATTATTATAATATTAATTATTTCGAATCAGCACATCACCTTGTAAGTAGGCTGTTTAGGTTTTCTTATTGGCAACGTTACGTAGCGCTCTGTATGAAAATCACCGGCTGTGCTGTGTGCAGTCTGTGGCTAGTTTGCATTGTTGTCTGCCATTGTAGTGTTGGGCAGCTGGATGTGAATAGCGCGTAGCGTTGAGCATTTAGAGGTGAGCCGCCAGCAGTGGTGGATGTGGGGAGAGAAATGGCGGGGTTTTGAAATTTGTAAGACTGGATGTCATGAACTGCTATATATATTATGACTATTAAGGTAAATACATTGTTTGTTCTCTATTAAAATCTTTCATTTGCTAACTATGCCTAACAGTAGTTAGTTCCTTCCGTAGTTTGAATCTTTTAATTAGCTGGCAGTTGTGGCGCTCGCTGTATTGCAGTAGTTAGAGTAACGAAGATTTTTGTGAGGTAAGTGATTTGTGAAAGATATAGGTTAATGCCAGTCAGGGCCATTCTTTTGTAGGGATTATTGAAAGTCAGATTGCATTGGGCTAAAAAATATTGTGTGTCAGTTTAAGCACAGTCTTGTATAAATAGTTCTAAGGGGACGTTTCAACCTGACAACATCATTCACCACTTATTCATTTATTACAATTAATTTATAATTGATTTAAACATAATTCAGAAATGCTGGCTGCCATTATGAATCCTTCGGGATTCATTCATTACTATCAGTTACAATTCGCTAACCTACGAGTACAAATTTTGATCGATGATTCATTTATGGAATTAAATAAGGATATTAAAATTATTATGTACTACTGCCCCTGTGACACACCGAGACAACCCAGTACGTACATAAAGTGGTACATCAGTCTGCAACATCCCTGGTTTCAAATGATATGTCAGGGCACTCGCTGAAAACAGACGGATAAGTTTTCTGTTTTGGTTGGATGACTTTTTATTCCAGTATAGGTGTATGCCTCCAGTGACAAACGCTTGGTATAGTCTTCTCTTGTACACATAATCGAGATGGTGTTGCTCTTGGCTCCTACGCGCGTTGCACCGAAATACCCAAGCAATTCATGCCAGTTTTACGTTTCTTGCATGTCACTTTGAGTAAGCAGTGTATTACCGTATTACATTCATTTCAGTTTGATGGTATTTCCGTTTTTTATCAGTCTTCTGACTGGTTTGCTGCAGCCCACCACGAATTCCTCTCCTGTACTCTTCATCTCAGCGTAGCACTTGCAACCTACGTCCTCAAATATTTGCTGGATGTATTCCAATCTCTGTCTTCCTCTACAGATTTTGCTACAGTTTTCGCCCTCTCCAGCTACCTCTAGTACCATGGAACTCATTCCATCATGTCCAAACAGATGTCCTATCAGTCTGCCCCTTCTACTTAAAAGTGTTTTCCACATATTCCTTTCCTGTCCCATTCTGTGCAGAAGTTCCTAATTCCCTACCTTATCAGTCCACCGAATTTTCAACACGCTTCGATTCTCTTCTGTTCCGGTTTTCCCACAGACCACGTTTCACTACCATAAAATACTGTACTCCAGATGTACGTTCTCAAAAATTTCTTCCTCAATTTAAGGCCGATATTTGATATTGTTTGTCTTCTCATGTCCAGAAATGCCTTTTTTGCCAGTGCTAGTCTGCTTTTGATGTCCTCCTAGCTCCGTCCGTCACTGGTTATTTTACTGCCTAGGTAGCAGAGTTCCTTAACTTCTTCTACTTCGTGACCATCAATCCTGATGTCAAGTTTCTCACTGTTCTCATTTCTACTACTTCTCATTACCTTCGTCTTTCTTCGATTTACTCTCAGTCCATACTGTGTACTCATTAGACTGTTCATTCCGTTCAGCAGATCATGTAATTCTTCTTCGCATTAACTCAGAATAGCAATGTCATCAGTGAATCGTATCATTGATATTCTTTCACCTTGTATTTTAATTCCAATCCTGAACCTTTCTTTTACTGCCATCATTGCTTCCTCAGTGTACAGATTGAACAGTAGGGGTGAAAGGCTACATCCCTGTCTTACACCATTTTTAATACGAGCACTTCGTTCTTCGTCGTCCACTCTTAGTATTCCTTCTTGGCTGTTGCACATATTGTATATGTCCAATCCCTCCCTATAGCTCACCCCTACTTTTTTCAGAATTTCGAACATCTTGCACCATTTTACATTGTCGAGCGCTTTTTCCAGGTCAACAAATCCTATGAACGTGTCTTGATTTTTCTTTAGTCTTGCTTCCACTATTAACCGCAACGTCAGAATGCCTCTCTCATGCCTTGACTCTTACTAAGGCCAAACTGATTGTCATCTAGCGCATACTCAATTGTCTTTTCCATTCTTCTGTATATTATTCTTGCAAACAACTTGGATGAATAAGCTCTATGGTATGTCACCAGACTCATACGTTCTACGCACCAACGTGAATAGTCGTTTTGTTGTCTCTTCCCCCAACGATTTTTGAAATTCTGATGACATGTTATCTATCCATTCCGTCTTATTTGATCTTAAGTCCTCATAATCTCTTTTAAATTCTGATTCTAATACTGTATCACGTATCTCTTGTAAATCGACCCCTGTTTCTTCTTCTACCACATCAGACAAATTTTCTCCCTCATAATCTTTCAATGTATTCTTTCCACCTATCCGCTCTCTCCTCTGCATTTAACAGAGGAATTCCCGTTCACTCTTAATGTTACCACCCTTGCTTGTAATGTTACCGAATGTTGTCTTGACTTTCGTGTATGCTGAGTCTGTCCTTCTGACAATCTTTTGTTTTTCGATGTCTTACCATTTTTCCTGCAGCAATTTCGTCTTAGCTTCCCTGTACTTCCTATTTATTTCAGTCCTCAGCGACTTGTATTTCTGTATTCCTGAGTTTCCCGAAACATTTGTGTACTTCCTCCTTTCGTCAATCAACTGAAGTATATCTTCTGTTACCCACGCTTTCTTCGCAGCTACCTTCTTTGCACCTATGTCTTTCTTATCAGTTCCTGTGATTGCCCTTTTTAGAGACCTCCATTCCTCTTCAACTGCACTCCCTACTGAACTATTCCTTATTGCTGTATCTATAGCCATAGATAACTTTAAGCGTATCTCGTCATTTCTTAGTAGTTCCGTATCCCACTTCTTCGCCTATTCATTCTTACTGACTAATGTCTTCAACTTCAGCCTACTCTTCATCACTACAACATTGTGATCAGAGTCTGTATCTGCTGCTGGGTACGCCTTACAATCCAGTATCTGCTTTCGGAAACTCTGTCTGACCATGATGTTATCCAACTGAAATCTTCCCGTATCACCCGGCCTTTTCTAAGTATACGTCCTCCTCGTGTGATTCTTGAACAGGGTATTCTCTATTACTAACTGAAACTTGTTATAGAGCTTAATTAGTCTTTCTCCTCTCTCATTGCCGGCCGGAGTGGCCGAGCGGTTCTAGGCGCTACAGTCTGGAACTGCATGACCGATACGGTCGCGGGTTCGAATCCTGCCTCGGGCATGGATGTGTGTGATGTCCTTAGGTTAGTTAGGTTTAAGTAGTTCTAAGTTCTAGGGGACTGATGACCTCAGCAGCTAAGTCCCATAGTACTCAGAGCCATTTGAACCATCCTCTCTCATTCCTTGTCCCAAGCCTATATTCTCCTGTAACCTTCTTCTCCTGCCCCTACAACTGCATTCCAGTCCCCCATGACTGTTAGATTTTCATTCCCCTTTACATACTGTGTACCCTTTCAATACCCTCATACAATTTCTCTATCTCCTCATCTTTAGCTTGCGACGTCGGCATGTATACCTGAACTATCGTTGTCGGTGTTGGTTTGCTCTCGATTCTTATAAGAACGACCCTGTCATTGAACTGTTGACAGAAACACACTCTCTGCCCTACCTTCTTATTCATAACGAATCCTACTACTGTTACACAATTTTTTGCTGCTGTTGATATTACCCTATACTCATCTGACCAGAAATCCTTGTCTTCTTTCCACTTCACTCACCCCTACTGTATCTAGAGTGAGCCTTTGCATTTTCCTTTTCAGATTTTCTAGTTTCCCTACCACGTTCAAGCTTCTGACATTCCAAGGCCCGAGTCCTTCCGTTGATTATTCAATCTTTTTCTCATAGTAACTTCCCCTTGGCAGTCCCCTCGCGGAGATACGAATGGGGGACTATTTCGGAATCTTTTGCCAATGGAGAGATCATCATGACACTTCTCCAATTAGAGGCCGCATGTCCTGTGGATACAGGTTACCTGTCATTTAATGCAGTGGTTTCCACTGCCTTCTGTATCCTCGTGTCGTTGACCATTGCTCATTCTTCCACTTTTAGAGGCAGTTTCCTTCCACTTTTAGAGTCAGTTTCCCACCCCTAGGACAAGGTTGTTGGCAGAATTAGGGGTGACTTCTTATGTCGGAAGTCTTCGGCCGCCAATGCTGATTATTAATGAAAATTTAAGCAGCGGCGGGATTCGAACCCGTGACCAAAGACGTTTTGATTATGAATCAAAGACGCTACCCCTAAGTACGGAAAATATAAATTAAAACGACATCTACTATATCGAATGATTGCCATTTTTCCTCATGCACAAAGAATCTGCAGAGTTTCTAAGAAGAAACAAATCTTGTTTATATTTTGAAAAAGTCTCTTTCTTCCGACAATTTGGATACATATCACGCGTAACGCACTATTTTGATATTTATGTATGCAGAAAATTGGTTATGTACTATTGAATGTATTTTAATGGCATCGTCGCGAGAAGCAATTTCTCGTTCGTTGTCAATCAGAAATGAACAAGTTTGAAGTCGCTCGATAAAGTTTCTAGCTTGCCTCTAGAAATTAAACTCGCACAACATGTGTTGTAATATTAAAAATTAGTAAACTGCCGTAAAAAACTGGGAATTCAATAACAGTTCATGAAAATACAAGTGCCTTTTCAACATATTACCTTCAAAATGTAATACGTACGAAATAATACGAATGGTGTTGACAAAAATATAAGTTAAAAGAAAAGACGAGTGGGACTCGACCCAGCGATTACGGAGGTTGAACGCTAACCAAACGACCACCATTAGCTCGTGTTCAGGATCACAACCCACCTGTGTATTATTGGGAAGTAAAACTTCTCTTGGGATTTTCTCTAAATCGCCTACATAGTGCGCCATACTAGTTGCACAATGTGTTGTCCGTATAGCCTCCTAGAGGTGTATAAAGTTTGAAGGAAATCCATTTTCCTAACTTCGTGGCCTCTCCTTGCATGTTGGTCTGCGATATTGTAAGGTGCCAGGACATGGGCACTTACACGTTAGCTTACCAACATCAGTATTAATAATAAAGGGACTGGCAAGGGCATCAGATCATGACTCTGTTGAATTATGATAAATATGAGGCACTCTCGAGCAGTATTCCCTGTATGTCTGCATGATTAAGCGACTAACTTATAGCGTTCGTGAAAAGTGTCGAAAGTTGAGAACTGTGGAATATAAAGTCTACAGGTGGCCGCAGCTCGCCGGGCCGCCGTGGGCGGCAGGTAGCGGTCACCGGAAACGCGGGACAATACGGCGCTTTTGGGGATAGCCCGGCATACGGAGCCACCTGTGCTGGGCAACACGTGGCGAAGACGGGAATTTCGTTTGGCTACGGGCGTTATGACCAACTCGATCATTGGGTAGATCTCAGAAATGCCGTTGGAGGGATTTCGGCGATGATAGAGCGTTCGAAAGTGGCCGAAACTGAGTATTCTTGCGCTGCGTTTTCGCACGCGTGAGAGACGGGAGAATTGTGGAGAGGTGGACTTCGCCTTCAGCCATCGAGCGGTACGGACTTGGAGACGGTGTCTTGGCCATCGCCTTCGACGGGAGATATACGGTCTGTATCGCAGCACTGCACCAACGCGTGTCCCGTGCAGAATTCTGCGGTTACAGCACCTTGTGTGCTCAGAAGCGAGATTTTCACCAACGCTTAACGACTTCCATCAACTTACCTAATATTGTTGATCTGGTAGTTATCCGAGTGAGGAGCCGAGTATTTATCAACGTAGCTGCCGGTAATAAGGCGGGGGGGGGGGGGGGGGGGGGGGAATTTCAAATTGTTACTGTGCCATTCTCAGGAGTGTGTGGGTAGACAAAGAAATTCACATTTTTTTTGTAAATTTTGTCAGTTGTGGGGGATATCAAATTAAAATGCCAGTATTACAATAGAATTATCGACCTCATTGTAGCCGGCCGGAGTGGCCGTGAGGTTCTAGGCGCTACAGTCTGGAGCCGAGCGACCGGTACGGTCACAGGTTCGAATCTTGCCTCGGACATGGATGTGTGTTGGTTGGTTGTTTGGGGAAAGAGACCAGACAGCGTGGTCATCGGTCTCATCGAATTAGGGAAGGATGGGGAAGGAAGTCGGCCGTGCCCTTTCAGAGGAACCATCCCGGCATTTGCCTGGAGTGATTTAGGGAAATCACGGAAAACCTAAATCAGGATGGCCGGACGCGGGATTGAACCTTCGTCCTCCCGAATGCGAGTCCAGTGTCTAACCACTGCGCCACCGCGCTCGGTCATGGATGTGTGTGTTGTCCTTAGGTTAGTTAGGTTTAAGTAGTTCTAAGTTCTAGGCGACTGATGACCTCATAAGTTAAGTCGCATAGTGCTCAGAGCCATTTGAACTATTTTTTTTTTTTTTTTTTTGACTTCATTGTAGCTAGCATTTACCCTGTCCCAGTAAGCTTTACATGTACTCTAGTCACTGCACTGCTTGCCCAGAAGGGAAGGAAAGAAGGTTGGCGGTCTTCTATGTCAGCGACGGACAAATAAGTTTACAATATCTTGTAAGTGTCGTAGAGCTCCGTGTGTAAGATTCGCCCTAGTGACCTGACTGCACATGCTCTGCTCTTCATACGTGTGGTCATTATTAGATTCGTGTACTGTTCGACAGCGAACTTGCACAAAGGTATTCAAATTACGAGAGGATTCACATTCTCAGATTTTCCTCTTCATTTGTTAAGTGTTTTTTTTTCAGTTAAGACGTGTATATTTCTATTGTTTATTGTCAAATCACAATTTATGAAAGATGTTTATATTTTATTAATAGGATTAAGTAGGAATAATTGATATTTGTCATTTTGGAAATAATAGTGGTAGCAGGGAATGTCTGCACCAAAGTATTGTTGACAAGAGAGACCGCAAATTGAGATAATTTTAAAAAGGGCGGGAGAGACCGCGTATGGATACATTTTAAGAAGAGAGAGGGAAAGACCGCTCATTGATACATTTTGTAATGGTAACCGGGATTGTCTGCACCAGAAAGCATTGTTGGCAGGAGAAACGACATTTCAGCGTTCGTAGGAAGTCAGTAGTAAGCGAGAAGTGAAGCGAGTCGGTAGCAGGTCTGAAGCGAGAGGTTGAGAGAAGCGGTGTGCCTGCCAGCCACTAGCTATGATTTACAAGAGATTATAAACGGATGTACAGAGAAATCAGCTAACTATTATAATAAGAGGAACTAATATTATTGAATTAATTTTTTGGAGAAACTCAAGACTACTGAAGGTATGTTTGCGCATTGCTAGTTGTAAGATTATTGTAAAAAGTAAGTCTCATTTCAACGTTTATAAAATCATTTCACTCAGAATATAATTTTTTGCCAACAGTATTGCATTTGTAATTATAATCCATCCCAAAAACCATCAACGTAAAACTTTGCAAAATTTTATTGTTGTCAAGAAAAAGTTTAACTATGAATTACGTAATTTCAGTGAAATTAATTATAGAATAACGTCAGCTTTGCTATTAATGAATAACGTCAGCTTTGGTAATAAATATAGCCACTTATTATGAAAGCCCACCAGCAGCTAATAGAGTATAGTAAAACAGGGTAAGTATATTCATGTCGCAGTTCGATGTAGCAGTCAGACGGCGATCCAGTAACAGTAAAAACGGTAAGGAACAGTTTAGGGTTATTGCAGATAACGACTGAGGGCCACGACGACGACACATTCTATGTTTCGTCGAAATAATCAGAAAATCACTTTTAATAAGCAGCAATTAAATTTGCATGCGAAGATAGAGAAAGAGAATAAATTTCAAAAGGAAGATTTCATTTGTTATTGTGGTGTCACCGCCAGACACCACGCTTGCTAGGTGGTAGCTTAAATCGGCCGCGGTCCATTTAGTACATGTCGGACCCGCGTGTCGCCACTGTGTGATCGCAGATCGAGCGCCACCACAAGGCAGGTCTCGAGATACGGAGCAGCACTCGCCCCAGTTGTACGACGACTTTGCTAGCGACTACACTGACGAAGCCTTTCTCTCATTTGCCGAGAGACAGTTAGAATAGCCTTCAGCTAAGTCAATGGCTACGACCTAGCAAGGCGCCATTAGCCTTACATAGTTTGATAGTTATCGTATGAAATGTCTCATCAAGAACGATGTATACAACAAGGATTAAAAGTTAAGTAATAGCAGCTACGTACTTTTCTTTATAACATTAATAAGTATTCTGTTTCAGACATCTATCTAGCCTACTTGAGATTACGCGTGCCTTTCGGCTACTTCAGTGTGGCGTAGCTGTCTTGTTACGCCACAACAGTTATTATTTAGCAAGAGATAGAAATCCTAAGAAAAGGTTACATAGTTTGTTGTAAAAGGGAAGGTTATCAGTAACACAAGAGGTAGAGAGGAGACGGGAAGGTTTCACAGTCTCATAGCCTTTACAGAGATAAAATCTCTATCTTTTACAGCAGTGCCGTAGATAAAAGTTGTTTTTGAACGTGAGTGTTCCGCTCTGTAACATCGAAGAGTAGTGGACTCGCAAACGAAGTTCCGCGATAGACGCGCCTCTCTCCGTTCGACAGTATTGCTGAAAATGCGATGTGAATGAGAGGCGCGGCGCGCTGCAGTATAGGCAATGCAATAATGAAACCACCGTTTCATTCCGGCTGCGCTGACCTGATTTGGGCGATGAATAAGCGCGCCGGCGCCGGGCGGGGCAGCGTGCAGCGCGGAGCGCGGTCGCCGCGCGCGCTCTTGGCTGCGGTAAGGACTCCCCAGTGGCTGCCGTAATCACATCAGTGGTCCGCGTGTTGCCGGCCGCACCGGCCGGCCGCTCGCCGCCGGGACCACACGCCGTATTACTTCTCAGCGCCGCCGCTGCCGGCGGACAGGCACAGTGGAAACAGTGGTCGCTCGCAAATGGACTACTGGGCGAAGTCATCAACGATGAATACATACGTTGTTAACCCTAGGACGCCTAAGGACGGGGTTCGCTGAACCCACAATTTTTTTATGTCCCCTACTTTTGCCCAAATAACTTTCATACTACATATTCCCTTTGAGTTATTGTTTGTTGGCTATTTTATGAAACGTTAGTGTCAATATATTTTATAGAAAATTCCTGCTTTGAAAGAAAAAATAAACTTATTATGGGTCCCACAAACACCCCCCCCCCCTTAGGCTTCCATGCTATAGAAAATTTTCCTTAGTAGAATTTCGTATTTGTCATCTCTACAAAAATGCAAGTTAGTTTCTTGTTGGTTGATATTCTTGATATTCACAACAATCGGTTTACTTTCAGAGGAAGTGATTGTTGATGTCAGTCAGCTGTTATTTATCTTGTAAACTTGGAGTGAGTTAGTGCAGTTCCCAACACGTAGGCCTCCAGTAACTTTGGTGTCCTACACATCAAAAACGAAACCAAGTAAAAACTTACTGTTGTTGTCAACAATGCACCAAGATAAAGGCACTGTTGGAGGAGAGAAGAATAAAACTGAGATAAATGCATATTATAGTTCCACTAAAGGTGGAATTGATACTATTGATCAAATGGCGCGTATATACACCTGCAAGAGGGGAACAAAGAGATTGCCGCTATCTGTATTTTACTCTCTCATCGACATTTGTGCTATCAATGCAACCACCATATTCATCCAGCAACATCCAAGATGGAATGAAAAGAAACACAACAAATGGAAACTTTATCTTCTGCAAGCTTGGATGGAACTAGTGAAATTGCAGGTAGAAGAAAGAAGTGCCAATGCAAGAGGGTTACTAACCAAATTGTTCAATCAATTGAGACTATTCTACAAAAGAAAATCAAAGAAGTGACAACAGGAGCACGTCAGCCTCCTGCAGGGTAAGGTCGGTGCCATATTTGTGTAAGAAAAGCTAAAACAAAGAAGCAGAAGTACAACAATCTAAGTAAACCAAAACAGTATTGTGGACAGTGTCATAAATATGTGTGTAACACACATTCAGAAAAAATTGTAAAGTGTGTCTGTTGCCTTGAAATTGAAAACTCAGTGTAGTCTATTGTATGTGAAAACATCTGTATTTTGTATTGTAATTTGTCAATTTTTTACTCACTCAATCCAATATTTATAACAATTAACAACATTTATAAACCGATGCCTTAGTTAAAATACATAAACCATTGTGAAACTTGTAATTTTTCGTCAGTAAACTTATTTAATACCTGTGGGCTCGCCGAACCCCCCCTTAGGCATCCAAGTGAGAAAAAAAGGCTTAGGCGTCCTAGGGTTAATACTGTTGTGGTCTTCAGTCCGAAAACTGGCGAGGTCTGGTAGCGCAGGACAGAACGGATGAGGTTGTGGAAAGGGGCCCAAATCAGTTGCTGTTAGTTGCACAAACATACAAACTTTACAAAACATAAAAGTCTCTTCGGGCTTGCTGCCGGACCCCAAAATCAACTTGACTCAATATTTCGGCGAGCCAACTGGTCGCCATCTTCAGGAAAATGCTGCTTCTGCTGATGAGTCCCGCTGAGAAGTGACGTCAGGTAGCAAATCGACGTCGTATATAGGCCACCATTCAGCGGCGCATGCGCCGCCCATCACGGTTTCCGCCTTCCAAGAAAGGGAGGTGGCGCCGCCCTTGAGTGAAACACTGCTGGCAACGATATTCCGCAATCAAGGCCGCACCGAAGAACGTTCAGTTTCGATACGATATAATACCGGATTCCACGTCTTGCTAAGAGGAAACCCATTGTCTCTGTTGATTAAATTATCAGCCAACCTAATTTCAATCGCCTCTTTATAGACACTGTTCCAAAAACCGGAAATGTTGGCAACTACCACAGTTTCATCAAATTTCATACTGTGTCCCTCATTTAGGCAGTGTTCTGATACGGCCGATTTTTAAGATTGGACAAATGGTTCAAATAGCTCTGAGCACTATGAGACTAACATCTATGGTCATCAGTACCCTAGAACTTAGAATTACTTAAACCTAACTAACCTAAGGACATCACACACATCCATGCCTGAGGCAGGATTCGAACCTGCGACCGTAGCGGTCTCGCGGTGCCAGACTGTAGCGCCTAGAACCACTCGGCCACCACGGCCGGCCTTAGTTAAGAACAAAGGAAAAAAAATTACATAAATACTCGGCTGAAGGCCACACACTGGACATAGAACTACTCAATGCTTAAGGCCTTGACAACAAGAATTTCAAATAGAGAAGAAAATTTCAAAAGGTTTTTTAAAAAGGTGATTTTTCAAATTTTAATTTAAGACGGATGAAGGACTTAACTTAAAATTAAAGCGAACTAAATTAATAGACAGCTAAAGGCCTCGCACAGTACTTGAGACAAAAGAAAATCACAATCTAAAAACAACAGAACAGTGGTGCTGAGAAGTGTTCCAAGGGTTGGCCTGAGGAGGTAACTCTAACATTAGCAACCAAAAGTAAGATTACGTAACGGAAAATAGCAGCGGGGAGGAAGACACCAGCAGCACTATGTCTTCAAAATTGGCGTTTAAATACAGCTTGCAGTCATGGACTGTGCGGTTGGTCCCCGCGGAGGTTCGAGTCGTCCCGCGGGCATGGGTGCGCGTGTTCGTCCTTAGGATGATTTAGGTTAAATAGTGTGTAAGCTTAAGGACTAATGACCTTAGCAGTTAAGTCCCATACGATTTCACACGCTTTTGAGCATTTTTAAATACAGCCAAGGCACCATCCAAAAATACAAACAACACGAAAGGCTGTCGAACTACATAATGTGCCAGACAGCATCAACATGGCGAGGAAAACACACTGCCGGAAAACTACGTTAACAATCAGGGCAGGTAGCAGGAACGTTAACGGCCACAAGGCAGAAGGTACCACTGGGGCACTTCATTAGTTAAGTTACAATCATTTCAAGAGTTAAACACCATACAGTGTAACCTCCCCACAAAAATTTACAAGACAGGGATATTATTTAGGAATGCCAATGGACATTGCGCTAAGTGTAACCTCTCCACTGAAATTTTAAAGACAGAAATAGTAAATGAATAGGAGCCAAACGTAACCTCCCTAGCAATTAAATTTAATGACAATAAAAGTGAGAATCGCGATCTGACTCAAATATAAGTTCTTCATAAAAATTAAAGTCCATTCAGTGATAATGATAATTCAATTAAACCGAAATATCGGTCTTTGGCCCTGTGCAAAAATCAAAATTAAATTCTTACCTCATTGCAACACCCAGTCAAATTTATGCTCTTGTTGTTGCGCACCGCTTGTAGGAACTGCATTGCAAATAACAATATTCCTTTTTTTTGTGTAATCTAATTGAAAACTGAAACTTTTGTTTAGGGGAAGTGGAACGAAATAGTTACTTCAATTAAATGAAAATTTTATGTAAAATTGCTTTTGAAATCAAAGTTATTATTGGGGGCACTTGTTGAAAATTAGTTACAATAATTAAACTTTACATTATCCGATGATTATCTTAATTAACAGTATACCTCATTCAGCATCTTGACCAGTGTTGTCGCCAGACCACATCACGCAATCCCACTGGACTCCTACCACTGACCGACCGCTCTGCATGACGACTACTAGCGTACTGCACGCGACGACTACTGACAGAGTACTGCTATCAACTAGACAGAGCTACAGACTCGCAACGACTACTCGACAGACTCGCAACGACTACTACTCAGTACAGCACGCAACTAAACAGGGCTACAGACTCGCAACGACTGACTGACAGACTGAGAACCGCTCGCAACACCCGCGCGGTCAAGCGCAAACTCTCTGGTCACAGATGCTACAATGCCTCGCCATCGCTGCTATGTTACATACGTGTTTCAACAGGAAGACGGCTGCAATGTTTTGCTGACTCCAGCACACCATACGTTGCTGCTTGCGGCAATGGCCCAGGAAGCAACAACCGGCAATGGACGAAGAGATGTCACAGCAGTTGAGGTTTCATAACAGGTTAACTGACTACTCAACGCCAGTATCCAGGTTCGGTGGGCGACGATCTTTGCAGCTCTCGCAGCTAGTGCCGTACAACTCCGACCGCGCGCGCGCGCCACCAGCGGCCCTGGCCTGACTTCCTCGCTGCTCTGTCACAACCGACCGACTCCTACTCCAGTACGCAGACAGCATTCATAACTGCTCGCTGGAAATCACAGGAGCTATACACAGTTCCACGTAAACACTTGCACCAAGAACTCTGACAATCCTAAAACCAATCACGTGGAGCAAGAAGGAGAAATCACAAGTCGACACACAGAGTTTCCATATGTGGTCGGCGACCAAATACACGTCGTCCGATGAGACGACCGACCGAACGACCAACCACGGTCGTCTCTACTCAAGTTATGTGTGTCGGCAACGGTCGGGCGAGTCTTGGCTGTCCAGAGCTCACAGCAGCTGCAACCCGACTCAACTCGATGTCCGTTCGGATCTCGGAGACACGACGACCCGGGCACACTGGCTCGGACCCAACCATGCAGAGGGAACACTTGCCCATTAGCCACCCGACATCTCTGTACAGGGAAGGAACCGACCCACGTCCGGCAAGATGACCAACTGACGAGGCTCAGAAACGGTACAAAGACCAAATACACGTCGCCCGATGAGACGACCAACCGAACGACCAACACACGGTCGTTCCCGCTCCAGTCTCCTTCCGTCGGACAGTGCATGTGTGACGCCAGATTGGTTTGAAGACCATTCGGGACAATTTGAGCGAATTATTTGGCAATTCAGGTCGCCCAACATGCATACCATCGATCATTTATGGGACATAATCGATAGGTCAGTTCGTGCATAAAATCCTGCACCGGCAACACTTCCGCAATCATGGACGGCGACAGTGGCAGCATCTCAGTATATCTGCCAAGGACATCTAACGACTTGTTGAGTCCACGCCACGTGTAGTTGCTGCTCTACTCAGGGGAAAAAGAGACTCGGCACGCTATTACCAGGTGTCCCATTACTTTCCTCACCATAGTATACTCCGCGAGCCACGCTATGGTATATGATGGAGGGGTTTTTGGGTACCACACTCATCCTCCCCCCCCCCCCTGTCTCCCTTTTCCTATTCGTGTCAAGAATTATGTTGGGGAAAAAAGAGTTTAAGTAAGAAGTAAGTTGGTGACCTCGAATCTTTCTCTACAGTAATGAGCTTTTCGCGAGATATTCATTATGTGATGAGAGGTATCTGGACACCTATTACTGAACACCCACCCTTCGCTGTTATGACGGCTTGAACTCTGCTGGGGACGCTTTCAATGAGGTATGTAAAAGCCTGTGGAGAAGTGGCAGCCCATTCTTCTTCAAGAGGCGAAACCAGAAAACGTGGTGATGTTGGACGCTGCGATCTGCAGCGAAAATGACGTTCCAACTCATCCCATAGTTGCTCTGTTGGCTTGAGGTCGGGACTCTCGGGAGAGCGGTCCGTTTCAGGTATGTTATTGTCCACATTCCATTGTCTCACAGATTTATGAGAGGGTAGATGTCATGCTGGGCCAACGGCCTTGCCGCAGTGGTAACACCGGTTCCCGTCAGACCACCTAAGTTAGGCGCTGTCGGGCTGGGCTAGAACTTGGATGGGTGACCATCCAGACTGCCGAGCGCTGTTGGCAAGCGGGGTGCTCTCAGACCTTGTGAGACAAACTGAGGAGCTACTTGACTGAGAAGTAGTGGCTCTGATCTCGGAAACTGACATATTGCCGGGAGAGCGGTGTGCTGACCACATGCCCCTCCATATCCGCATCCAGTGATGCCTATGGTCTGAGGATGACAGGGTGGCCGGTCGGTACCGTTGGGCCTTCATGGCCTGTTCGGAAGGAGTTTAGAGTTTAGTTTAGTTTTTTAGATGTCATGCTAACACAAACTATCATGGTTTCCGGACTGTTTCTACACAGTGCACAGTGCTATAAAATGTGTACTTATCATTCTAAATTTAGCGTCTTCTTAAGGGCAATAAGGTGACTACACCTTAAAAACGAAAAATACCCCCATACAGTAACAGGAAATCCGTTGTACTTCATTGTTGGAGCTACATATAATGCCAGATAACTATCTCCAGGCATTCGCCAAACCCAAACGCTTCCATCGGATTGGCACGGGGTACAGTATGATTCATCACTCCAGATCACACGCTTCCAGTCACCCATTGTCCAGTGGCATTGATTTCTGAACTACCTCAAACGTCACCTAGAACTATTTACTGAAATGTGTAGTTTACAAGAAACCGCTCGACCATTGTACCCAGTTCTTTTAAGTCTCCACTTACAGTCACTGTAGCAGCTGGGCTGCTGGTAGCACTTTATAACTCACGGGTGATGCCTTGCGCTGATGTCATCCTATCTCTTACAACCAGCTTCCTCTGTGCTCGACGGTCTCTGTCTATCAGTGTATGAGGTCCGCATTTCTCGGTTTAGCGTGGTTGCTACGTCGCGTTTCCCCTTACCAATCACGTCACCAATAGTCGAACTGGCCACCTATACAAGGATTGAAGTGTCTCTGGCGGATGTATTACTCAGGTGACATACAATGACAAGATCACGTTCGAGATCTCCTGTCCGACCCATTTGACTGTTACCTCTTCTCTAGTGACACCACAATATTCGCCACCTCCTTTCACACTGGCAAGTCTGTCTCTCGTGACTTCCAATGGTCAATTCTGCGTTATCTAAGGGTTTCCAGATACTTTTGATCACATTGCATACGTAGGAGCAAGCAACATATTAACTTGCTCTTAGCGGTGTCCGGATACTTTAGATCACATTGCCTACGTAGGAGTAAGCAGCATATTAGCCGATCTTATAGGAATGTAGGAAATGAATTTTAATTGCAGACTACACCGTTGCGCACAATGCCTCTCGCATAGCGTCAGTCACTGAAGTAGATGACCATCTCCGTGACGCATGCGCGTTTACTAAACTAATCCGTAACGAAACCTGCAGTTACTCTTTGGCTCTTCTGTTTTCCTGTCGGCTAAGAGTCCCAGACCGTGGAGCGGTACTCAACTATCACTCGGATGAGGTTTTCTAACAAGGGAACCTCCCCATCGCACCCCCCTCAGATTTAGTTATAAGTTGGCACAGTGGATAGGCCTTGAAAAACTGAGCACAGATCAATCGAGAAAACAGGAAGAAGTTGTGTGGAACTATGAAAAAAAAAGCAAAATATGCAAACTGAGTAGTCCATGCGCAAGATAGGCAACATCAAGATTAACGTGAGCTCTGGAGCGCCGTGGTCCCGTGGTTAGCGTGAACAGCAAAGGAGCGGGAGATCCTTGGCTCAAGTATTCCATCGAGTGAATAGTTTCATTTTTCATTTTCAGACAATCATCACCACACGTACTGTTTATCAACAAATGTAGGAAATAATCATAGAAATGTTCGACCATCGTTCGATCCCTTAAGGAAATATCCGATTCCTTACAGTTCGGGAAATGTTCATTGATCTTATTATTGAAGTCGCGAGCTATATTTGCTGGATTCATATTGCCCATGGAACACATCTTACGTGTTTAACGCACTCTCGTCCAAAGTAGCGAACAGTCAACTGCCAGCCAGGGAGCCTCGTTAGCAGGAATACTCTCTCTTCCGTGCGCTATAGCCGATTGACGTCGTGTGTTTCGATGTTTGTTTAGGTGTAGCGTCATCATACTACGACGCAGTTACCTCGCATCGGACGCACGGACGGACAGATAATAATTGTCTGAAAACAAACAATTAAACTTTTCACTCGAGGGAAGACTTGAACCAAGGACCTCTTATTCCGTAGCTGCTCACGCTAACCACGGGACCACTGCGCTACTGAGGTCGTATTCTCCTTGACGTTGCCTATCTTGCGCATACACTACTCAGTTTGTATATTTTGCTTTTTTTTCATAGTTCCACACAACTTCCTGTTTTCTCGATTGATCTGTGTTCAGTTTTTCAAGGCCTATCCACTGTGCCAACTTATAATTAAATCCGAGGGGGGTGCGATGGGAAGGTTCCCTTGTAAGCTACCTCCTGCCTGGGTAGATTCACTTCCAAGGGTTCTTCCAATGGACGCTTAGTCTGGCCTCTACGTTACCCGTGTATCGTTTTATGTCGCAGTTCTCTTCTACGTCGCTCCGTACGGAGACTCCCAGATATTAAATGAATGTGACTGCTTCCAACGATTGTTCGGAAATCGTATAGTCAAGCAATAATGGGGTGTTTTGCCTGTCCACGACAATTTCTTTCTGTCGACGGTTAACTTTGCAAAGCTCTTTAATTTACATTCTTTGTTTTTGTTAATGGATATACAATGCGTAACCTTTGCCTTACGAAAATTTATTGTTTAATGTGTTGTAGAGCAAATGGTGTGCTTAATCAGTTTTACTGTAATCCAAAGAAAAATGAAACAACTTAATCTGGAAAACCAGTATGTAATGCCTATAATGAAATCAAACCTGAAATTTACTCAGTGTCGTGAGCTCCTAGTTCTATTGCCCTTTGCAATAAACTGATAAAATTCCCCATGCAAATAAACAATGAAATACATTTTTCTTAGCTCTTAAGTGTAATCTTGGTATTCTCTTCTCTCCACAGTAGGCATACAAAGTATTAAACCCTGGCTCAGCGAAGTGCAATGCTGGCCGTAAAATAGCTTCATACAAATAATGTCAGTAGATCAGTTGGTAAATGAATAACCTTGCAAATGTTCAGTGATAATTTTGGATATTGCCTCAGCGTTGTGCAACGCTGCCAGCATTAAAGTATTACAAACATTAATACTTTTCTGGTTCTGGCACATTAATATTTTTCTGACTCTGAAAAATCATTTCTTTTAAAAAATGCACATTGGATTCAAACAAACAAGATATGGAAGAAGATGAGGTGCTGATAACGAGATATGCTAAGACCGAATGCTTCAGTTCGAAAATTGTATTCAAAATAAAGTTTTTCCTTCACAAAATCATATATGAAACATTTTACATTAACTTCAAAATCAGTGAACTTCTAAACTGTTCTACAATTCTCACTTACTGACTTAATTAAAAATACTTGTATTGTTACTTGAGGAAAAAGTCTGACATCTTTGGCAACGTAGGTTCCAAAATTTAACTTTTTTTTTCCTAGGATTAAAAAACACACAAAATATTACAAATCGGGTATACCTAATCAGCCTATACATTAAATCTGATGGCAAATACTTGGTTCCTACAATCAAGGGTCACTACTGTAAAATTAGCAAAGTCCACATTGCGTTGCTGAATACTTAAAACTAAATATACAAAATTTCATTACCTTACAAAATTGTATTATGCTGCTTCCATAGGCCAACAACTAAATTCTCACAGCTAGCCACTAGCTTTAAGTCTTACAACCTTCCTTTAACAGAGTACAACGCCCGCCCCTACTTACAATCTATTCTGCCACTCGAGCAACATCTTTGATTCAGTGGTGTCAAAGATACGATCTCCTCTGCATGTGATAACTGTTTCATGTCATTTTTCATGAAATATATTACAAAATCGTGCTCCACGTACAAGTGGACTGCTCACATAACCCTCCAGCGGGGTTTGTTAAATTTCTCATACGGTTTGGATGTGCAACGGACACCAAACGTAGGGCAATTTTTTTACATCAGAATTTACAATATGTATAACAGTTATTACGTAATCATTACAATAATAATCCAAAAGACGGTACAAATCATTGAGCACTTTAGCAAGCTGATACTCTCGTGCATAAGTAGTAAATGTAAAGTCTGGTAATCTCATATACAAAATTTTCTAAAATCATGTTGTTAGAAGATGCATAATATTAGTGAAACTAAGAGTAAAGTACATTCCTAGTGGCCAAGAACACAATGGGAAAATGGTTAAGGAAAAGTTGTTGCATGGCTGAAGCTTATAACCATGTAGACGTGGCTGCATTATAAAGTCCAACACTTTGCAGTCTCGCATTTGAGCATTAGGCGTAGTAGGTTGGTCCAGCGTCCAAGAACAGCTAAACACGTCACCATAGTCTCACTCCAGTACAAAGGTACAGTTACTACCTGGTACCATTTTTACCAGCACCCAAAGTTGGTTGTTCTCAGTACATCAGTACTGTGACGATGATCATCATCACTACATTTGAAATTGAAGATTCTTCATCGATCCATATCGTACATAGCCACACTGAAGTATTAATGCTGATATCCAATAGCTCCAGTGCCATGAGAAGAGCGAGGAAATTGGATGATGGAAGGTGGGGAGCAATAACGCAGGTAAGGTAGTGGAACATATCCTAACAAATGTAGCAAAATGTCTATGTAAGTTCTAAATCAGCCTACACCGAGTGTTGCAACACGACAACTTCTAACAAATGTGGGAACAGCGAACAGTAAAAATGCAATATCCTAGTAAAACCATGAACTGGACTAAGCCATAGTGCTGCACATTCTATACAACATAATGAGAAGTGTGGCAATAGTCTGCCTGTAAGTATAGTAATTCTCAAGAAATGTGGCATTAGTTTCTCTGTCAGTATATCAGTACTAGCATACATGCTAAATAAACAAGACATAAAGATTTAAGCAAACAAGGCAAGACAAGAGTAATATTTTCACTCTACAGCGGAGTGTGCAATGATATGAAACTTGCTGGCAGATTAAAACTGTGTGCCGGACCGAATTTGGAAGGTAGGAGATAAGAATTGAAGCTGTGAAGGCGGGGTGTGAGTAGCTAAGATGGTAGAGCCCTTGCCCGTGAAAGGCAAAGGTTCCGAGTTTGAGTCTCGGTCTGGCATATGCTTTAATCTGCCAGGATGTTTCAAGGCAAGACAATATTATTGGTACTGGATAATCCTTCGTAATGACCCACACTGGCCTATATACCTATCGTAACGAATATAGCAGTGCTTAGACATATTGGGAAAGTAGTGAGATGGCTACAAGCTCATTTTACATAGTAAACATCCTGACGAAATGTTTAAGAAGGTAATAAGAAATACTCATGGTAAGGCTTCATGTGACTATTATATATACATATTAACGGAAGGTCATAGGCTGGCTAGAAGCGGCCGTTATAGAGTAGGCACGAATACTCAGCTACTTAAAACTGTAGTGTTAATTTAAAGTACCTGGCTCTCAATGGCCATTTGACATAAATGCTTACACAAACTCCTCATAAAATGTCATGAAAATTAGAATACTGGCTCTCAGCGGCCTTGTTTATGCAATACTGTGACATAATTATTTAAGAAAACTTAACAGTAAAATCAAGAATTGAATGGCTCCAAGTGGCCTAGTACATGAAATACATGCATATCTTAATATCTAAGTTGAATAGAAAATGTTAACCAGAGGCGCCAAGTTCCTTTCCTACATACATAACTCCTTATCTTAGTAGCTATAAAACGTTACAGACATCATATTTGTGGTTCAAAGTGGCCAAGTTTTACAAAGAAATAACTGCTGACCTTAATAACCAAAAAATGACCAAAATCTTCTTTGAGGCTCACAGTAGCCCTATTCTTACCTTAATTGCTAATGTGACAGAAAACATCTTTCTGGCTCAAGGTGGCCTAGTTTTACATAGCATAAACATCAAAGCTGAGATATTACAAAATATCATTAACCTATTACTTTATATGTCATTCAGAGGCCTATGCATGAGTCATAATGAGAATGTGTAACTTGACATGGCTTTGCAAGCAGAATCATTGAGAAAAGACACAATAGTTATGGGTTGCGTAGCACCTGCGGGGCTCTGTAAAAACTATCTATTAAATGACCTATATCTCTAACAATGCACATATCTACACGGAAGGATATGGGAATGATTGATAAACACAGTGCACTTTATCTGTAAGGAAAATGATTAACAGTCAATCGTCATTTGTGTCGAGTCAAGAAATGCTATGGCCAAAGCAAAGAAAAAACGTGATTATAGTATATGCAAGCGTAACGACTGGAGTACTAAGTACAATATAGCTTACCGACTAGATAACTGTAACATACTATAGTAAATCGTGAGATAAATACGCAAAGATGCGAATGAATCGCAGAAATAATGGAACCTGGAAACGTGACTACAAACCTGAACAAAGAACAGAAGGCAGTATCATCTGTAGTCTCGTAAGGAATGATGAAAGAAACGTTTTTAGGTGTAAAACTTCTGTGAAAGTCTCCCCCAAATCATGTGGCACAAGGCAAGACAGATTTTCCTAGAAAGTACACAACTTACAAAAAACATATATTAACATCATAGAATGTCATTAAGAAAAATCATGAATATGTCAGTATAATTCTCATTATTGGATTGCAGCTCAGGGCATGAACACTCATTAAACATCATCATCCCATCATTATTCCAAAAGATTGGTGTAGCTCAGGGCATGAACACCCATTAAATATTCTAATAATACTCTTATATCTAACACAAAATGCAGAGGAAAAAAATCCTTAACCTTAAGTCTGTATAGGCACTCTGCCTGATTTACCTAGTACACTAAGAGGAAAGTGTTATTTGAGAAGTGTCAACAGCGTTTAGAATTCCATATAAGTTGCTTATGTCGTGCTTTCTATGTAGTGCATTACTTGCACTTTCATGTGCTTCTGTTTATGAGCTTAACGTCTCGTTTGGATAGAATGAGACTTTGGTACATTGGTTCTGCAAAATATAGGAAATGGATGATAACATGTAACGCATATGAGTTACAGCGTACATTGATTTCTTAAATCTACATATATGAAAGCAAGTAAACTAGTGATATCATCAAGTACAAGAGATATACCGCAAATTAGAGCACAAGACTGGGCATAAATGATACATGACAAAATTATAAAGTGCAGAGAGTGACTAAACTAACAAAAATGTAATAATAATTCATCAGACAATAGCATAAATTTCAGTAATAATACTATCTTGTCTAGAGTGTTCCATAATGGCTAAGTGAAGTAGCATAGCAATACAAAAAACGGCACATTTCATAGTATCAGTAAAGACAAAATATCATCAGAAATAAATGATCATAAGATATATAGAGGCTATGTACAAAAGGGACACAAATTCTTATTACATAAAAAAATGTTTGAGTTACAGTTTGCAGCGGTCAGACCACCCAAGGGATGTGATCCACTGGGTACATGTCAAAATAAATGTTGTCTCTTTTAGTTGTTGTTTTCATGTATACCCGTATGAAAACAGAAAAATGTGCGGGGCCTATACTTACGGTAAGAGAGCCGATCTGCCAGATTTTCCCTACCGGACACATCCCCACCGAATAAAAAGCTGAATAATCAAGTAAACGTGAAAACAAGGTACCAATAGAATTTGCGTAAGCATGAGAAATGCATCAGGTAGAACGACCTGTTTGTCATATTATTATGTACACTCATATGTAAATCAGAATAAGCATATATAAAAGCTGGCATTATAAATATGCACATTTGTAAAAAATTTGGCAACTGGCATAGTTCCTGAAAAACAGCAAAAAAATTGATACCAAGCTGAACGACGAAAAAATTAATTATTAGCAGTAGTGTAATGTCTTCAGAATGCAAGAGGTCGAATTGAAGAAATAATTTATGTCGTCAAAATTGGTGCATATCAGTAGTGTACATTAGCAGCTGGTTACACAAAAATTTCGCAGAATAAATGCCGTAAAATTTTCTTCTCAAATTTTTGCTGCTGAAATAAGCGTGCGTATAATTTCGTTCAAAATCGCAGCTTGTTCTTGGAGCTAAAACGTACCTTATTGGTATTTCAGTAATTTCTCATTATTGCTGTAGGATGGAAATTGAAATTCAGTACATATCACTCAGTTGTTGAATAGCTAGAGTAGACATAAAAAAATTGACAAATTCAGTGTATCAGTGTCAAAATAGTGTGTAATATCGCAGTCTCGGAAAGCAAAACCGTATAAAAGGTAATTTAATTTTATCCTTATTTTGCAGCTTCAAACGTGACTGCACTCAGTACCCTCGAGGAACGAATTAAATAAACGCCTTCAGTCACAACTTTTCGTGTTTTATTCAGTACACGATGCACTTCGGACCCTGTGGGTCCATATTCAGGTGTAATTCGTCTTAATACATGCTTTATTTTTTCTCTTGAATGAGACGAAATGCATATTCTTGTCACGAGAAGGTTTGATGTTATGTTACGAATTACGTATGTCAAACGCGGAAAATATTTGCGAAATAGTGAAAAACATGAACAGTGTAAACTTACCATATAATCCAAGAAAAGCGCTTTTAACATTTTAGCACCAGAATACGTTTTTCCCCATCGTTTTCGTGGCGCTAAAACGTTGAAAATGCTTTTCAAGATGTGGGTATGGCGAATGCCTGATACGGTTTCGAATTCCTGTGTGATGATGTGGATAGGTGTCTGCCTACGACACATTACGGCTCTCGTCTACTGTCAGCGGTCTCTGTCAGTCAGCAGACGAGGTCGGCCTGAACGCTTTTGTGCCGTATGTGCCCCTTCACGTTTCCACTGCACTATCACATCTCAAACAGTGGACCTAGGGACGTTGAGGAGTGTGGAAATCGCGCGTACGGACGTATAACACAAGTGACTCCCAGTCACCTGACCACGTTCGAAGTCTGTGAGTTCCACGGAGCGCCCCATTCTGCTCTTCACGATGTCTAATGACTACTGAGGTCGCTGATATGGAGTACCTGGCAGTAGATGGCAACACAATGCTCCTAATATGAAAAACGTATGTTTTTTGGGGTGTCCGGAAACTGTTGATCACATAGTGTAGGTTTCACTACTTTGATGTCTTACGGCATTAATGTAATCTCTTAGAGGTTTGATACTGTCTGCGCATTGCCTGGCTATGCCTCCAATTTTATCGCGAAGACGTTTTTAACTGGCCTTTATGCGTGTGTCTACCTGCTTGAAACGGTTATGAGTCGTTTCTGTGTACGATTTAAGGTCGTCACGTGTGGTGGAAATTGTTCATTGAACTGAGCGGTGGTGTCAACTTGTATTTCTCCTATGGTGGAAAATTGTTCATCATTCTTATTAAATCGGGCATTGAACTGATCGGCTTTGTAATTCTGTTTAACCACCATTTCGTCAGTCTTCTTAAATCGCTCATTGAACATGTGAATGAGATTTTGAAGCATCGCTTCAATGTTGTTACTTTCAACTGATGCTACTGGTGTCACCTGTGTTGTGCTTTGTGCTGTGGAGACATCATCTACAACCAAGGACGTCTCGTTTGCT
Organism: Schistocerca serialis cubense; assembly: GCF_023864345.2. NCBI lineage: Eukaryota > Metazoa > Arthropoda > Insecta > Orthoptera > Acrididae > Schistocerca > Schistocerca serialis. The sequence goes on from NC_064642.1 coordinate 173,526,530, forward strand.
CCATTATCTGCATAATTACCGTTTACGGAATGTGAGATTTTTTTAAAACAGACATTAAAATAACGTAAAAGATGGGGTCGCCACCAGCTCTAGCCATATGACAAAAAAAACATTCGGCTGAATCGGAAAATTAATTAATTTAATCGTAAGAAAAAAGACTCATAAGAGAACATTCATTCTACTATCACTTGTAAAGAGTGGAATGTAGTTACTAGTTTGGTCCCGGCATTGTTCACGTGAATCATATATTAAAATAAAGTAAATAATGCGTGAACATTGCGCATAAGGGCAGCTTGCGGCAGCACTCCTCAAAACAACACATATTCTAAAGAATTTGTTCTAAATAAAAAGGAGAACACTAATTATTGGACATGTGTGCATGGAAACGCAGTGGATGGGCTAACAAGGAAACTACAAGGTAAATGGCGTAGGTAATAGAGACGTAACATCGGTACACAGAATAAGATTGGTGGCAAAATTATTTATTCCTTAAAACATTGATGTAATGCATCTACACAACTGCTGTTGCCTGGTAACTAGGTACAATTTATTGTAAAACGGTACACGATTCACGACACACACGTATGCCCACGTGGTTTGTGGAGACACAATTTCTACGTACCGTGGCCAAGTTTTAACCACATTGAACCACGCAGCCGCGAACAATTAACATTTTTCAGAAGGCACATTTGAATAGACAAAGGGTGATGGCAGTGGGCCAACAGACTCTAATATTAAACCACGTGAATGGCTTCCAACGGACATAAGGTAAATGAGACAAGGAAAATTCACGAAGAGGCAAAATTATTAAGGTTCAGGAAAGATTAGGACGTATCCAGACGCAGTTGCAGGCAGACAAACATTCACACTGAACCGAGGGCACACTTCTTACATATGCCACACCTTTGTGTTACGTTCTTCTTACGGATCAAAGTCTGCATTAGGAATCAAACTGAAAGTGTGCAAAAGGCTTGCGTTCCTTGCAGCGACAAGGTTAAACAACCTCTATAAGACGAGACGCGAGGCCAAAAACTAAAAGCTCCCCTCTCGCTACGAGCCGACGCGACGCGCGGTTAAACCAACTTACATTCCTTCGAAGAGAGCTCGACTGCACACCCTCGGCGCGCTGGAAGCAGACTGACCGTCTCACACACTCCAACGTCTCCCACGCAACCCCGTTGCCAGGAAGACCCAGAGATGAGGCTTCTGCCACAAACTTCACACCGGTAACTTTCACGCAAGGAGAGCAAAACTCTTTTCCTACCTGAAAACTACAGGGGTTGGCCATTCTGTACGACTATCGCTAATTCTCTGCAGCAGACTAAACCACTGTATAGCAACATGAAATACACCACATTCATACACTCACGCCTGCCGTGAGTTTTGTATCACTGGAAAGTAAATAAAATAAAAATGAAAGGGGACTACAGTCTCCTTTCTTCACCCCAAACGTCCCGGAGAAGACTATGCCGTGAATTTTCTAGCCATGATAGAAGATTCGCCAACAGTCTTCGAAACAAACATAACTTCAGAAACAATTGTCGCAACAGGCCAACAGCAGTTCAAAACAAACAACTAATCTACACATTTTAAATGAATTTTGGATGACTTTAGCCGGTTGTTGTGACCCCAGTGGTCCGCAAAGCAAACAGACTGAAATAAATGAAATGTATGATATTGGAAGCTGACATCATATCATCCAACTTATTGTAACTACAAACATGAAATGTTGTTGATGTTGTGGTGTTCAGTCCTGAGACTGGTTTGAGAGAGCTCTCCATGCTACTCTATCCTATGCAAGCTTCTTCATCTCCCAGTACCTACTGCAACCTACATCCTTCTGAATCTCTTGGTCTCCCTCTACGCTTTTTACCCTCCTTGCTGCCCTCCAATACTAAACTGGTGATCCCTTGATGCCTCAGAACATGTCTTACCAACCGATCCCTTCTTCTGGTCAAGTTGTGCCACAAACTCCTCTTCTGTTCAATACCTCATCTTTAGTTATGTGATCTACCCATCCAATCTTCAGCATTCTTCTGTAGCACCACGCTTCGAAAGCTTCTATTCTCTTCTTGTCCAAAGTATTTATCGTCCATGTTTCACTTCCATACATGGCTACACTCCATACAAATACTTTTAGAAACAACTTTCTGACACCTAAATCTACACTCGATGTAATCAAATTTCTCTTCTTCAGAAACGCTTTCCTTGCCATTGCCAGTCTACGTTTTATATCCTCTCTTTTTCGACCAAATAGCAAAACTCCTTTACTACTTTAAGTGTCACATTTCCTACGCTAATTCCCTCAGAATCACCAGATTTAATCTGACCACATTCCATTATCCTCATTTTGCTTTTGTTGATGTTCATCTTATATCTTCCTTTCAAGACACTGTCCATTTCGTTCAGCTGCTCTTCCAGGTCTTTGCTGTCTCTGACAGAATACCAATGTCATCGGCGAACCTCAAAGTTTTTATTTCTTCTCCATGGATTTTAATTCCTACTCCGAATTTTACTTCTGCTTCCTTTATTGCACGCTCAATATACACATTGAATAACATCGGGGATAGATTACAACACTGTCTCACTCCCTTCCCAACCACTGCTTCCCCTTCATGTCCCTCGACTCTTACAACTGTCATCTGCTTTCTGTACAAATTGTAAATAGCCTTTCGCTCCCTGTATTTTACCCCTGACACCTTCAGAATTTGAAAGAGAGTATTCCAGTCAACATTGTCAAAAGCTTTCTCTAAGTCTACAAATGCTAGAAACGTAGGTTTCCCTTTCCTTAATCTTTCTTCCAAGGTAAGTCGTAGGGTCAGTATTGCCTCCCGTGTTCCAGTATTTCTACGGAATCCAAACTGATCTTCCCCGAGATCGGCTTCTACCAGTTTTCCATTCGTCTGTAAAGATCGCGTTAGTACTTTGCAGCCGTGACTTATTAAACTGATAGTTCAGTAATTTTCACGTCTGTCAACACCTGCTTTCTTTGGGATTGGAATTATTGTATTGTTCTTGAAGTCTGAGGGTATTCAGACTGTCTCATACATCTTGCTCACCAGATGGTAGGGTTTTGTCAGGACTGGTTCTCGCAAGACTGTCAGTAGGTCTAATGAAATGTTTTCTACTCCCGGGGCCTTGTTTCGATTTAGGTCTTTCAGTGCACTGTCAAACTCTTCACGCATTATCATATCTCCCATTTCATCTTTATCTACATCCTCTTCCATTTCCATAATATTGTTCTCAAGTACATAGCCTTTGTATATAACCTCTATATACTCCTTCCACCTTTCTGCTTTCCCTTCTTTGCTTAGAACTGGGTTTCCATCTGAGCTCTTGATATTCATTCAAGTGGTTCTCTTTTCTCCAAAGGTTCCTTTAATTTTCCTGTAGGCAGTATCTGTCTTATCCTAGTGAGATAAGCCTCTATATCATTACATTTGTCCTCTAGCCATCCCTGGTTAGCCATTTTGCACTTCCTGTGGATCTCATTTTTGAGACGTTTGTATTCCTTTTTGCCTGCTTCATTTACTGCATTTTTATATTTTCTCCTTTCATCAATTAAATTCAATATCTCTTCTGTTACCCAAGTATTTCTAATAGCCATCGCGTTTTTACCTACTTGATCCCCTGCTGCCTTCACTACTTCATCCCTCAAAGCTACCCATTCTTCTTCAACTGTATTTCTTTCCCCCATTCCTGTCAATTGTTCCCTTATGCTCTCCCTGAAACTCTGTAGAACCTCAGGTTTAGTCAGTTTATCCAGGTCCCATCTTCTTAAATTCCCACCGTTTTGGAGTTTCTTCATTTTTAATCTACAGTTCATAACAAATAGATTGTGGTCAGAGTCCACTTCTGCCTCTGGAAATGTCTTGCAATTTAAAACCTGGTTCCTAAATCTCTGTCTTACCATTATATAATCTTGCAGATACCTTCTAGTGTCTCCAGGCTTATTCCAAGTATGCAACCTTCTTTCATGATGCTTGAACCAAGTGTTAGCTATGATTAAGTTATGCTGTGTGCAAAATTCTACCACACGGCTTCCTCTTTCATTTCTTACCCCCAATCCATATTCACCTACTATTTTTCCTTCTCTCCCTTTTCCTACTCTTGAAATCCAGTCACCCATGACTATTCAATTTTCGTCTCCCTTAACTATCAGAATAATTTCTTTTATCTCATCATACATTTCTTCAATATTCTTCGTCATCTGCAGAGCTAGCTGGCATATAAACTTGTACTACTGTGGTAGGCGTGGGCTTCGTATCTATCTTTGCCACAATAATGCGTACACTATGCTCACTCCTATTTTTTTATTCATTATTAAACCGACTCCAGCATTACCCCTATTTGATTTTGTATTTATAGCCCTGTATTCACCTGACCAGAAGTCTTGTTCCTCCTGCCACTGAACTTCACTAATTCCTACTGTGTCTAAATTTAACCTACCCATTTCCCTTTTTAAATCCTCTAAGCTGCCTGCCTGATTAAGGGATCTGACATTCCACGCTCCGATCCGTAACACGCCAGTTCTCTTTCTTCTGATAACGATATACTCCTGAGTAGTCCCCACCCGGAGACCCGAATGGGGAACTATGTTACCTCCGGAATATTTTACCCAAGAGGACGCCATCCTCATTTAATCATACAGTAAAGCTGCATGTCCTCGGGAAAAATTACGGCGGTAGTTTCCCCTTGCTTTCAGCCGTTCGCAGTACCAACACAGCAAGGCCGTTCTGGTTAGTGTGACAAGGTCAGATCAGTTAATCAACCAGACTGTTGCCCCTGCAACTACTGAAAAGGCTGTTGCCCCTCTTCAGGGACCACATGTTTGTCTGGCCTCTCAACAGATACCCCTCCGTTATGGTCGCAGCTACGGTACGACTATCCGTATCGCTGAGGCACGCAAGCCTCACCGGCAACAGCAAGCTCCATGGTTCATGAGGGGAGGGGGCATGAAATATCATCTAAAAAATTGCTTGAAACAGTTACTAAAGTTAACACAGAAACATACCTACACGGTACACAAACTAGACACGTTTAGAAAAAAAACACAATATTAAGAGATTAATGTCATGAGTGCACAGTTATAACGATATTCAATAAAAAATCATCAGTAACACAGAAACATACATAAAAGGTATACAAAATACACTGGTTTACAAGAAAACACAGTACTTCAAAATTAAAGTCGTGAGTCTACGGTTAAATGAGAAAGTATTACGTCGGTGGTTTGTAAGCATGACGTCGCAACTTCCGTTAACACTTTGGTTACCATCATAGTAGTTTCACACCGCAACACACTAAAGGCATATGCACCTCAACAGATTATCTCAAGACCATAACACGTCCATATCACGCGGCGAACAACACAAAAAAACACTTGCACTTCACTGACCATGTGGTGACATAGTCCCCAAATCCACTAGAGCACACGCCGTCGTCCCACAGAGTGAAGGACCTCACTGGTAGAACGCCTCCAGCCGGCATAGTTGTCAGCACGCATGGCTGTCCATTCGCCACCACTACTCGGCAGTTCCGAACCTCACGGAAGTACTTCGTCATGACTGGTGTCAATTCTTCCGTTAGGACATCTTAACACACCTGGGTTGTTTGACGTTCCTGCCATACGGAGGCTCTTCTGTTAGCAAGCCAGAAACATCGACTATGACTGCATTTCTTCTGAACGTCAGGGTACGTCGCTTCAGTCGTCATTTCATCGTCATCATCGTTTGCGCACAGATCGGTTGGTAGAGTCATGCAATGTTCGTCAAGACATTCCCGCGCGACGAAGGCACTAATAAGCTCTTCTTCGTGCCTTCCCTCAGCAAGCAGTGAACGTCCACTTTAGGTGCTGTTTGGTAGCGGTCAGCTGCCCAGTTCTGTACTTGTCACACGGGCACGCCTCCGTGCCGTGAAACTCAGCGAAACCATCTTCCTGAAATTGTAACGTCTAAATAGACCAGGAGCCATGCCGTCGTCAGACCGTGTTAATTTCTTTGAGTCGTGCCTCAGGCACTGCCCAAATCTCGCTTGTGTGTGCGTGACCGACGCTCCTCTGCATCAAGCTAAACCAGCGCCGCGCACCTGCGCCTGGCCCGGATCAGTGACCAGGGCGATGCCCTGTCACGCCACGCCTTATGCGCTGGCCGACAACTGGGATTGGGGGTAAACCAGCATCCGCTCCCCACTGACGTGGAAACAGCCGCGACCGCTCGCCACACCACTAGCTCGCGGCTGATAGCGAGGCTCCGCAACACCTGCCGTTGCACAAGGCCCCGTACTTTCTGATGCGCATGCTCACTAGGCGGCCTGGTGATGTTGCGCCCACTTAATAGCTGCACTCACTGAGACTTTCACATAATATTATGCATGTATTACCAAAAAAAGTCAGCGGAGATTCCTACTGCTGATTAATACATGAAAAATTGCCCAAAAATGGTTTGTTAAGGAGGGCCTGCTTAATAATAAAAAAAAAACAATGAGAAAATTTATATGACCAAACTTCAACCAACAAAGATACTTCTTATAGATACAGCATTACATACGTTGAGACAATTGTTCAGGATAGGTCTTGTACAAGTCTTGGTAAGGATTTGGAGTAGATCTGGTGACGCTACCAACTACAAACACAAAACTTTACCTACTACTAACTACATTCCTACACACAATCTACAGAATTTGTACCAGTCACCACAAACATATAGAACAACTACGATACCCACACATAAAAATATATTTTTTCGAAACCTAATACCCATATTGTTATTCGTTGACGGCTTCTCCATGGTCTGCAGCAAACGCTTGCCTATATGTGGAAAATTTCTGCGACATCTTTTAAATGAACATTTCATAATAGAAGTTGTGGTTAATGAGACACAGAAGGTTCATACAAGTCATACCTGGAATCGTAACGTTGTAATATTTGGGCATGAGACAGATGTAAACGAATCAGTGGGCACAAAAATAGAAAACAAAATCATTTTATCATATAAGTAAACACATAAAAGATTGTCAAAAAAATCAAATAATTTGCCCATGGCCATAATTACTCTGCTTACTAATTGTCATACGATACTCACAATCATTGCACCTTTACTCACCACGTGTCGCCAGGGATTCTCACAAACCTTCACGTTATTTCACACTTACAAGTTGTTACCTTGATTATTTATCAAATATAAAAATTGCTTCAGTTTAAAAGCTGTTTCAATATTCATCTTCCAGGGATTCTATATTCTGGTATCCTTAAACGCACCTAGTAGTAGGTGGTGGCAAATTACAACTACCAACCATCTTCTAAAGTGGCATCACTGAAAATCAAACACTATTAGTCCCACTTCACACACAAAACCATCACCTACAAGTCATCAAATCGTCTCATAAACAACGCAGTACATTTGCAAGTCTCACAAAATCATCCTCCCCCAGAGGGAATAAATACAGCACAACTGAAGTCTACTTTACACAATTATCCATCAACCGGCAAGGCGTCAAATGAGCGCATAAACATTGCAGTACAGTTGCTCACCTCACAATATCATCCTAATCTAGAGAGAACAAATACGCTACAACTGGAATTTATGATAAACAACCGCCTTAACAACTATTTACTCGCCCACCACCATAGTCTATACCTTTTCACTCATCAGAAAAAAAATTATCTTAGTGTGAGAGGAAGGGGCTCACCTGACCCTCATGACCATTCGTACTCTGATGTTATAAAATTACACAACACTACCCTCTTCTGCTGAAAAGAAGAAACAGCAGTAAAAGTATTGACGAACCCTTCACAATTCATAGGAAATAATACACTTTAATTTTACCCACATAAGAATGAATCAAAGACATGGGGGCAACACGTCGTTCCGAACTTAGAAGTGCATCTGCTTCTTACTCTGCCAACTGTCATTGTTCTATTTGATTAGGGGCACTAGACAGATTGTGTCGGTGGTTTGCCGGACGAATTTCTACACCCGGTGGTGGAGCACCCACACTGTTTCTCGCACCCCCGTTGCTATCTCTCCCTCCTTGCGTTTGCTCATAATTTTCTGTATGTCGTCCAACTCGATTTCCATACCTGTTCTCACGGTCCCTATTGTTACCATATTGACGGCCACGGCCCTTGCCATTTCTCCAACTTCCACGGTTTTGCCAGCCGCCGTCCCCGTTTCTATTCCGCCAGTCTCGGTGCCGCCACAGTTGCCTCTCGCGCCCTCTCGACACCTCTCTCCTGCTCCACCCACTGCGCCCGCGGCTGGTATCGCGCGCCTCCGCGCCGCGCTGCTCTGCCGCGTGATTCTGTGCTTATGCCCAGGCTTCATATTCTAATTCTTGTAGAATGGCTTTGAAGCCGTCCATATCATGCTTGCACCCTACAGCCAGTACGATGTGACACACGTGCGAAGGCAGTTTGGTCATACATATACGTATGAGTTCCGTAGTCCCAAACGGCTCGTCAAGGTACCGATTTGACTGCACCATATGTTCAAACAAACGTGCAGCACTCATAAACCCGGAAAGTTTCAAAACAGGAATCATAAATATACTGTGTTTTATGCGATCCTGCACCGCCTCCGATCACTACACCGCGAGGAACGCCTGTTTAAACTCGCACACGGAAGTACACAGCCCTGCGACCGTTCGCATTGTAGAGGCGGGCTCTCCTGCCAGAAAACCACACATGAATTCTATCTTGTGTGTACTAGGTCACGTTGGAGGGACGGTGAGACGGAATTATTCCACCCAAGCCACGGGATGGATACCGTCACTCGTATCCTTGAATAATTCGAATTTTTCAACGAGAGGAAGTGTTTGTGGTCAAACTCCTCTGTTTCGTACCGCGAGAAACGCTCGCGAGAACGCCTTCTCTGGCCCCACGAGCCCCTAGCAGTGTCATCATCCTCATAATTTGATTCTTCCTCGTGACCTGAGTCCCTCTCCTCACTTTTTCCACGGTACCTATGATCCTTCGCCGCCATTCCGCGCCTACCCTTTACGCGGGCCTCAAGTGAAGCCACGAGCGCGCTAAATTCTTTTTCTGCGCCCACCCATCTCCCCCCGTTTCCGTATCCCCGGAGTTTAATTTTTGTTGCCGACTGTGTTTCCTTAACGTGGTTTACTTCTGCCGGCAACGTGCGCTCGCTACTGCTCATAGCGGAGCGGTTAGTCACTAGCTCAACAACCCGCGCTAATTCGTCTCTGAGTTCCCGTGTTTCCACAGCTACCTGCTGCTTGTGCGATGTGAGGTCGCTTCCCCAAGCCTGTATGGCGGAGGTATTCTGATCGACGCGCTCGCTAATGGAGGCCGGGCAACGTTTGCCCGCTACCTGCAGCCGAGACAGTAGGTTTTCCCTGTCTTTCTGAGACAATAGCCTGAAACCTCGCTTCTATTGCCGGTTCTTGTACTAGGAGGCTTTCTCTCACGCGCAGCTGCTCATTTTCTATATCCCCGAGCCCCTGCTCTACATTGCTTACAATACTATTTATTCCTCCGGCTACTTCCTCAAACCTCCTATTCATCTCGGCTCGGATTCCATCCGACTGCTCCTACATTTCAGTTTCTAATTGAAATTGCATTACGGTGGGAAACTGCAAGAGCCTAGTCAAAGCCATCGCCTCATTGCTATTGTGAATACCAGTGGGTTCACTCCCTCTATTAACCAAATGAGCGTTCTGTTCCGGGTTTCGTATTCTTTCTACCTCTTCCACACTCCTAGCATCTGATTCTAAACTTCCAGCCTCTGCCCCATTACTTACTGCGCTGGTTTTCGCGGCTTCTGTGTTCACACGGCTGTCGCATCCCGCAATTACACTAGTACTTTAATCTTCTTCCCTAATTATTTCGCGGAGTTCCTGGTGACCACGCTTTGTTTGACTACGCGTTTCCTTCATTTTACGAATGAAATCCGCCGTACAATTGTAACGTTACACTCGCCTATCAGTACAATACCCTTAGTCACTGCACTTAGCACTACCCAACGTTATCTTACGTAGTCATCACATGCATGAACAAAACCTAAAAAAAACACAAAATACATAAAAATATAAAATGAAGCACAAAAACAACCACAACGCTTTTTGCAACGCAGAATTTCCAAACAATACAGAAATTCTTTGGCCCTGTTTTAAGAGAAAAAAAAACACATAATTAAAGCACTGTAAAAATCTAACTACAAATTTTTCCAGAAGGCTCCACGTCTAGCGCATCCTGAGCATGGGTCGACCATGTGTAAGTTAGCTTGTGTCAGTGCCACTATGTGTAAGTTGCGAAAAAAATTGGCGTTATGAGTAAGTTGCATGAAGCTTACTTTGAATAACAAAATGCTATCTGACGTTGAAATCAACATGAAAGATTGGGTCGCCACCAAGTCTAGCCACACAACTAATAAAGGGTTTGGCTGAATCGGAAAATTAATTAATTTAATCATAAGAAAAAAGACTCATAAGAGAACATTCATTGTACTATCACTTGTAGAGAATGGTATGTAATTACTGGTTTGGTCCAGGCATTGTTCACGTGAATCAAATATTATAATAAAGTAAATACTGCGTGAACACTGTGCATAAGAGCAGCTTTCAGCAGAACTCCTCAAAACAACATCTATTCTAAAGAATTTGTTTTAAATAAAAAGGGAACACTAATTATTGGCCCTGTGCGCATGGAAACGCAATGGATGCGCTAACAAGGAAACTACACGGTAAATGGCGTAGGTAATAGAGACGTAACATCGGTACACAGGATAAGATTGGTGGCAAAATTATTTATTCCTTAAAACATTGATGTAATGCACCTACACAACAAGCTCTTGCCTGGTAACTAGGTACAATTTCTTGTAAAACGGCACACGATTTACGACACACTCGTATGCACACGTGGTTTGTGTAGAGACAATTTCTACGTACCGTGGCCAAGTTTTAACCACATTAAACCACGCAGCAGCGAACAATTAACATTTTTCAGAAGGCACATTTGAATAGACAAAGGGTGATGGCAGTGGGCCATAAAACTGTAATATTAAACCACGTGAATGGCTTCCAACGAACATAAGGTAAATGAGACAAAGAAAATTCACGAAGAGGCAAAATTATTAAGGTTCAGGAAAGATTAGGACGTATCCAGACGCAGTTGCAGGCAGACAAACATTCACACTGAACCGAGGGCGCACTACTTACATATGCAACACCTTCTTACGGATCAAAGTCTGCATTAGGAATCAAACTGAAAGTCTTGAATAGCCTTGCGTTCCTCGTTGCGACAAGGTTAAACAATCCTTGTAAGACGAGACGCGAGACCAAAAGCTAAAAGCCCCCCTCTCGCTAGGAGACAAAGCGCCAGGCGGTTAAACCAACTCACCGTCCTGCGAAGAGAGCTCGACTGCACACCCTCGGCGCGCTGGAACCAGACTGACTATCTCACACGCTCCAACGTCTCCCACGCGCTTCCGTGGCTAGGAAAACCCAGAGATGAGGCTTCCGCCACAAACTTGACACCGGTAACTTTCACGCAAGGAGAGCAAACCTCTATTCCTACCTGAAAACTACAGGGGTTGGCCATTCTGTACGACTACCGCTGATTCTCTGCAGCAGTCGAAACCACTGTATAGCAACGTGAAACACACCGCATTCATTCACTCACGCCTGCCGTGAGTTTTGTATCACTGGAAAGTAAATAAAATAAGAATGAAAGGGGACTGCAGGACCCTTTCACGGTAAATAATCAAGTTTTGAATTGTGCACATCAGCCATGTGCAGATCAGCAGCGTCCACAAACCGAAAACTACTGTCTGATTACTAGTCAAATTATAGCACTCCGTCTTCAGGTCACAAGTGGCCGCTCGGGATCATCCGATCTCCGAGTCATCCTCAGCTGAGGATGCGGATAGGAGGGGCGTGTGGTCAGCGCACTGCTGTCCTCCCGGTCGTTATGATGGTTTTCTTTGTAGCCGAATTAGTGGGTGAAAAATAGTGTGAGAAAACTGTAGTGTCAGGAAACTGTACATTATTTTTGGAAACGAAACTCACGTTATCTAAGGTGCTTTGCAACTTTTGTGCCGCAGAGTGGTCACTATCATTCTTAACATTGTTGTCAATAATAGGAAAATCGTCTAATTCGATGTCTCTAATAGTCTGACTACGCGCCCGAACCTTAAGACTTTTGCGCCGCATCGTAAATGAAATACAGGGTACAAAGTCAAAGACCAAAAATACTGAGCAATGAAATCGATGGAAAACAAGGCGGAGCTTAAGAATGCCGATGACCAGTAGAAAATTTTTATACAAGTTAGTAAAATGCGCTCCGAAAAAAAAAGAGTAACTACTATTATTGCTACAGAGTGGTTGAGAGAACAGAATATACACAGGGTGGTCGATTGATAGTGACCGGGCCAAACATCTCACGACATAAGCATCAAACGAAGAAACTACAAAGAACGAAACTTGTCTAGCTTTGTTGAGGGATCCACTTGTGCGTGGAGCCCGATTTTGTAAAATATTTCTTGAAAAATGATATGAAATGGTTATCACATGTAGAAGAGATTGTATCTTTGACACCACCGAACCAAAGGTGTTGCCTGGGTGGCAGAATCGATTGTAAGCAGGGGCGCACGGAGCGCTGCAGTAGTTGACGACCTCATCCTCTTCCATGTCGTGTTTGTTTAAATCCAATGAGTATTTTATAAAAAAATGATTTTTCAATCAGAGTCAGAAAAATATTAATCTGCCAGAATCGGTAAATAATTAATGTTTGTAACAGTTGCAGTGCGTGAATTCTGTGATATTAAAGTAGTCAGATATACAGGGTGGTCCATTGATCGTGACCGGACCAAATATCTCACGAAATAAGCGTCAAACGAAAAAACTACAAAGAACGAAACTTGTATAGCTTGAAGGGGGAAACCAGATGGCGCTATGGTTGGCCCGCTAGATGGCGCTGCCGTAGGTCAAACAGGTATCATGGTTTTTTTTTTTTATTTAAGGAGGAACCCCCCATTTTTGTTACATATTCGTGTAGTACGTAAAAAAATATGAATGTTTTAGTTGTACCACTTTTTTCGCTTTGTGGTAGATGGCGCTGTAGTAGTCACAAACGTATAAGTACGCGGAATCACGTAACATTCCCCCAGTGCGGACGGTATTTGCTTCGTGTCACATTACCCGTGTTAAAATGGACCGTTTACCATTTCGGAAAAGGTCGATATCGTGTTGATGTATAGCTACTGTGATCAAAATGCCCAACGGGCGTGTGCTATGTATGCCACTCAGTATCCTGGACGACATCATCCAAGTGTCCGGACCATTCGGCGGATAGTTACGTTATTTAAGGAAACAAGAAGTGTTCAGCCACATGTGAAACGTCAACTACGACATGCAACAAATGATGATGCCTAAGTAGGTGTTTTAGCTGCTGTCGCGGCTAATCCGCACATCAGTAGCAGACAAATAGTGCGAGAATCGGGAATCTGAAAAACGTCCGTGTTGAGAATGCTACATCAACATCTATTGCATCCGTACCGTATTTCTATGCATCAGGAATTGCATGGCGACGACTTTGAATGTCGTGTACAGTCCTGCCACTGGGCACAAGAGAAATTACGGGACGATGACAGATTTTTTGCACGCGTTCTATTTAGCGACGAAGCGTTATTCACCAAGAGCGGTAACGTAAACCGGCATAATAGGCACTATTGGGCAACGGAAAATCCACGATGGCTGCGACAAGTGGAACATCACCGACCTTGGCGGGTTAATGTATGGTGCGGCATTATGGGAGGAAGGATAATTGACTCCCATTTTATCGATGGGAATCTAAATGGTGCGACGTATGCTGATTTCATAGGTAATGTTCTACCGATGTTACTACAAGATGTTTCACTGCATGACAGAATGGCGATGTACTTCCAACTTGATGGCTGTCCTGCACATAGCTCGCGTGCGGTTGAAGCGGTATTGAATAGCGTATTTCATGACAAGTTAATTGGTCGTCGAAGCACCATACCATGGCCCGCACGTTCACCGGATCTAACGTCCCCCGGATTTCTTTCTGTGGGGAAAGTTGAAGGATATTTTCTATCGTGATCCACCGAAAACGCCTGACTACATGCGTCAGCGCACTGTCAATACATGTGCGAACATTACGGAAGGCGAACTACTCGCTGTTGAGAGGAATGTCGTTACACGTATTGCCAAATACGTACATTGAGGTTGACGGACATCATTTTGAGCATTTATTGCATTAATGTGGTATTTACGGGTAATCACACTGTAACAGCATGCGTCCTCGGAAATGATAAGTTCACAAATGTACATGTGTCACATTGGAACAACCGAAATAAAATGTTCAAACGTACCTACGTTCTGTATTTTAATTTAAAAAGCCTACCTGTTACCAACTGTTCGTCTAAAATTGTGTACTATGTGTTTGTGACTACTACAGCTCCATCTATCAGAAAGCAATAAAAGTGGTCCAACTAAAACATTCATATATCTTTACGTACTACACGAATATGTAAGAAAAAATGGGGATTCCTACTTAAATAAAAAAAACATGATATCTGTTTGACCTACGGCAGCGCCATCTAGCGGGCCAACCATAGCGCCATCTGGTTTCCCCCTTCAAGCTATACAAGTTTCGTTCTTTGTAGTTTTTTCGTTTGACGCTTATTTCGTGAGATATTTGGTCCGGTCACGATCAATGGACCACCCTGTATATCTGACTACTTTAATATCACAGAATTCACGCACTGCAACTGTTACAAACATTAATTATTTACCGATTCTGGCAGATTAATATTTTTCTGACTCTGATTGAAAAATCATTTTTTTATAAAATACTCATTGGATTTAAACAAACACGACATGGAAGAGGATGAGGTCGTCAACTACTGCAGCGCTCCGTGCGCCCCTGCTTACAATCGATTCTGCCACCCAGGCAACACCTTTGGTTCGGTGGTGTCAAAGATACAATCTCTTCTACATGTGATAACCATTTCATATCATTTTTCAAGAAATATTTTACAAAATCGGGCTCCACGCACAAGTGGATCCCTCACAACTGCCGGTCCATGCACCAAACGCAGGCCCTCTTCTGATCGTCCACTATTGCGATAAGAGCATTATACTACACAGCCACATGCCGCTTTGGACGTTACCAGATCATTTTTTCGAGGGGCGTTCAATAAGCGACGCAACACTTTTTTTTCTCTAAGTAGTTTGGTTTTATTCAGGACTCCAGTACACGATATTATTCCACATTCTTTCGACTACAGAAATATACATTTCAACGTAATCTCAGTTCAATGCGACGGCCTTACGCCGACTTACTGCGAGGGCCTGCATGCTCGCTTGGTATAACACTACTGGCCGATATCGGAGCCAACGTCTTGCTGCATCATTGACCTCACCATCAACCATCATCCCGCCGAGCTCACCCTTCATTGGACCAAACAGTTCAAAGCTATCGGATCCGGGCTGTGGGGTGGATGAGAAAGAACAGTCCGAGGAAGATCTGTGAGTTCCTAAAGGGTACGCCGACTTGCGTGGGGCCTTGCATTGTCATGGAGAAGGAAACGTTCGTTTGCATTTTCGCGACGATGAACACGCTGAAGTCTTTTCTTCAGTTTCCTGAGGGCAGTACAATACACTTCAGAGTTGACGATTCCACCACGAGGGGCAACATCAAACAGAATAACCCCTTCAGAGTCCCAGAAGATAGTCACCGTGAATTTACCAATTGAGGATGCGATTCAAAGTGGTGAACCCATGTTTATCGCCTGTGACGATGATCGACAAACAACTGCCACGACGAGCCACGTAACGCGCAATCAATTTCGCACAGATGGTCCTTCGTTGCTCTTTATGGTCTTTCCGTAAGGCAGCGAGGAACCCAGCAGCCACACACATTTCTGCTCCCTAGATGGTGGTCGTGAGTGTCAGCAATACCAACGGAGACGTTTAGTTGTGCAGCCAGGTATTTGATAGTGATCCGTCGATCACCTCGAAAGAGAGTGCCTGCGCGTTCCAAAACTCCAATGTAGCAGCTGTGTACGGCCGCCCGACACCTGGGAGATCGAACAGGTCTGCACAGTCTTGTCGTCATGATGACAGACGCCACGCCCAACGACTCACCATGCTTTTGTTCACTGTCACATCTCCCTAGTCAGCCTGCACCGCCTGTGAACATCTGCGATGCTCTGGTTATCCGCCAACAAAAAAAAAAAAAAAAAAAAAAATTACAGCTCTTTGCTTGGAACGCACCTCCACTACAGGCACCATTTTGAAGGTTTTGTATTACGCTACCATGTATCGGAACTTCATGAAACTGCGGAGGATGAAGCGAGAATATCCCACGATGTACCACAACAAATTCAGCAACCTAAGCTGCCCGAAAAAAATAATGTGTTGCATTACTTGTTGAAGGCCCCTCGTACATATTGTAAACAACAGTGGCCCTGTAACACTTCCTTGGGACACGCCCTATGATATTTTTCTTCATTAAGAATGCCATACCACGCTCTGTTTGCAAGCAACAACAGTTTTCACCGATTAGGCTACATGTCCATCCACTAGTTGATAATTATTCACTCATAGCTCAGCGTGTGTCGTATCAGCCTATCCCAACTTTAAGCCATGTTGTGGCATAAAATCCTTTTTGCTCGATTTTTCCACATTGTTCTAGAACGTCACGTTTCAAAAGTTTGTATTCTGTTCCTGTTTGTGCTGTTTACCACCTGCGTTTCACTTCCACAAAAAACTACACTCCTGACGGATACTTTCAAGAAACACTCACTAATACTTAAATTTTATATTACATAGAAAAATACATCGAAAAAAGTTCTGGTTCTATTATCAATATGTACTTCAGATCCTCTGCAATTTAGCCATTGCCAGCTATTTTGCGGCCCAAATAAAAAAAACCATGTACTAATTTTAGTATCATTTCCTAGTCCAGTTCCCTCAGCATTGCCTTATTTAGTTCGATTAAGTTCCATCCCCTACTGTTACTTTTCTTGATATTCATTTTATAATCTCTTTCCAAGACACTAACCATTCCGTTCAACTGGTCTTCCAAGTCCTTTGCCGTTTTTCGAAGAATTTCAGCGCAATCGGCAAATCTCTAAGTTCTTATTCATTCTCGCTGAACTATTTCCTGTGATTTCCTTGACTGATTGTACAAACGTACATATTAAATGCTACGAGGAATACGCTACAGCTCTGTCCTACTTTATTCTCAACCACCACTTCCCTTACACGCTCTTTGACTCCTGCAATCCCAGTCTGGTTTCTGTACAAGCTACACACAGCCTTTCGCTTCCTGGATTACACACGCGCGACCTTATAATGCAGAGAGTATTTTCTACACAGCATAATAAATCCTCCGTTACGTACTGTGACTTGTCCAAAGCCTTCTTTCGACGCCTTGGGACACACATAAATTCACAGACGTGACTGTGTGAACAGAATCTCGTTTTATTTGAAATAAAGCTCTTCTTAAATTATTTGAAGGAGAGCAACATCAAGAAGAAAGGTAATAAAAATATTAGAGCCGAGTAGCTTTCAGTAACGGAAACGAAAACCAGGAAAGAGAATTTTAAACAGTAGTAATTCCGAGGTATCGATAAAAAAATAACATCAGCTAAAACTAAATGAAAAATTGAAGGACGGTAAAAAATGACACGCAATTAAACTCTTTCATGCTTTGACATTATTAACACATGGCTGTGAGTTAATTAACAAGTTATTTTCGGTTTTTGTGTCTGTGCATTTAACTCAAATCCTTTTCGATTCAAAAGATTTAATGAACAAAAATTAACACGGCCCACTTCATATCAAACTGCACCGAGCGCAGTTATATCATTTTAGCAGTATTATATTGCGTCAGCAACCAGGACGCGTTTCTGCGAAACAATATACAGCTACTCAGGCGAGAAATTTGGAGTAAAGTTGTTTAGTACTATTATATGTGTAACTCGTCTCAGTAACTTGTGTTTCTTTTAGCCGTTTATTAAAACAATATGTTATCATTACCATAGTTACATAGCTCTGTCTTCAGACGTTCATATGGGCGCTGAGTCAATCGACTCTAGAATACAGCGAACAAATCAGGTAGCGTACACAAAGAACGTAATTTATGCAACCCTGCATCACGTGCATGTAAGGCGAAATTTAAAGCACAACTTTAGTGAAATAGGCATCAAGGAACAGTCAGTGTGGTAATGAAGAGACATGCAGGGACCCAAAATTGGGTAATTTCCAAGAATGATTGCCTATCGAAGACACATATCGAATGTGCTCTCGTAAATCGATCATGCGACTTTGGTGGCAGGCGTTGTGATCAATTATTTGTGATCGTCATTTTCATCTGTTTTCGATCGTTCCCTTAGTCACTCTAATTACATAACTTCGCAAATTATTTGTGAGTTGCTAGGGAATCCCAGACGATATCGTTAGTGAATGGGATGTCTGGTGTTCTTGACATTTCTGCAGTGGATTCTCTCACAAGTAAAAATCTAATTCCATGTTTATCCAGCGTAGCAAATTGTTGGACTTTTTGTCGCAAATATGGAGTACCACCGGACGAGGAAAGAAGGGACCATGTAGTGTGTGGTGGTGCGAAGGGTTTAAAACATCGTAAGAACAGTTTCGATGCTGAAATACCGTTTGCAATTTCATTGTTGACAGTGAGGAAAACGAACGAGTACCAGGAAGAATACATGGTTCGACTCTTTCAAATTATCCATCCTGACCTCCGTAATGGACTATCACATGATGACAACACCGACGACGACTAAGGTAAGTCGCCCCCTTTGCAATTACAAGTATTTTTGTAACGCTCTTCTTTTGTTGTTGCTGTAGCGACCACCGTAAACACACTCATAACGCCCGCCACCAGAGTCGCATGATCAATTTACGATCGCACTTTCGATATGTATCGTTTGGACCCCGCGACTTTGATAGGCAGTCATTCTTGGAAATTACCGAAAATTGTAGAGGGAGACACCAAGGTTAGACTACTGCAAGCAGTTTGACATGGGTGTATACTGCTGTATTTAGAGGTGGTGAAGACAGTGCAGGGCAGACTAACATGGAGAGTTGCAAAAAACCACAAAACTACAATCAACGGACTGAAGAATAATCTTAACCATGACACATTTATTAAGTAATCCCTTGTTTGTCGTGGGAGTTTATCTGAACAAATACCTTTTCTGCTCAGACTGATAGCAACAATGATTTACAGGGTCATATGGAGCGGACATTGGAATAAGTACGAGTATGCAAGTGCGGTTGACGAAACACCCCTAGATAAACGTGCCAGATGATCTTTCACCCTGAAAGCTGAGGAGTTTTACACTGCCAACCGGTCACAACTCTGGAAGCTACGCCAGTCCCAGGACGTGTGTGACAGAAGCAGCACTAATGCGCATCTTCGTCCACATCTCGGAAGCTGCCGCTGATACGACACCATATGTAGCATAGGCGCAGGTGGACATACGAGATTGCTCCTTCCACGCTTGAAATCCGTCGGTGAGGAAAACCGCCTCTTTCGTGAGTGCCAATTTACACTCCTGGAAATTGAAATAAAAACACCGTGAATTCATTGTCCCAGGAAGGGGAAACTTTATTGACACATTCCTGGGGTCAGATACATCACATGATCACACTGACAGAACCACAGGCACATAGACACAGGCAACAGAGCATGCACAATGTCGGCACTAGTACAGTGTATATCCACCTTTCGCAGCAATGCAGGCTGCTATTCTCCCATGGAGACGATCGTAGAGATGCTGGATGTAGTCCTGTGGAACGGCTTGCCATGCCATTTCCACCTGGCGCCTCAGTTGGACCAGCGTTCGTGCTGGACGTGCAGACCGCGTGAGACGACGCTTCATCCAGTCCCAAACATGCTCAATGGGGGACAGATCCGGAGATCTTGCTGGCCAGGGTAGTTGACTTACACCTTCTAGAGCACGTTGGGTGGCACGGGATACATGCGGACGTGCATTGTCCTGTTGGAACAGCAAGTTCCCTTGCCGGTCTAAGAATGGTAGAACGATGGGTTCGATGACGGTTTGGATGTACCGTGCACTATTCAGTGTCCCCTCGACGATCACCAGTGGTGTACGGCCAGTGTAGGAGATCGCTCCCCACACCATGATGCCGGGTGTTGGGCCTGTGTGCCTCGGTCGTATGCAGTCCTGATTGTGGCGCTCACCTGCACGGCGCCAAACACGCATACGACCATCATTGGCACCAAGGCAGAAGCGACTCTCATCGCTGAAGACGAAACGTCTCCATTCGTCCCTCCATTCACGCCTGTCGCGACACCACTGGAGGCGGGCTGCACGATGTTGGGGCGTGAGCGGAAGACGGCCTAATGGTGTGCGGGACCGTAGCCCAGCTTCATGGAGACGGTTGCGAATGGCCCTCGCCGATACCCCAGGAGCAACAGTGTCCCTAATTTGCTGGGAAGTGGCGGTGCGGTCCCCTACGGCACTGCGTAGGATCCTACGGTCTTGGCGTGCATCCGTGCGTCGCTGCGGTCCGGTCCCAGGTCGACGGCCACGTGCACCTTCCGCCGACCACTGGCGACAACATCGATGTACTGTGGAGACCTCACGCCCCACGTGTTGAGCAATTCGGCGGTACGTCCACCCGGCCTCCCGCATGCCCACTATACGCCCTCGCTCAAAGTCCGTCAACTGCACATACGGTTCACGTCCACGCTGTCGCGGCATGCTACCAGTGTTAAAGACTGCGATGGAGCTCTGTATGCCACGGCAAACTGGCTGACACTGACGGCGGCGGTGCAAAAATGCTGCGCAGCTAGCGCCATTCGACGGCCAACACCGCGGTTCCTGGTGTGTCCGCTGTGCCGTGCGTGTGATCATTGCTTGTACAGCCCTCTCGCAGTGTCCGGAGCAAGTATGGTGGGTCTGACACACCGGTGTCAATGTGTTCTTTTTTCCATTTCCAGGAGTGTATTTTAGACACACCCGTGACAGAAGCGAAAAATGAGTGCAAGGTGGCGCGACCCAGAAGAACATCAGACGTTGCCTGCAACATCAGTGAACCGGGAGAGGAGGCGAATGTCCCAGAGAAAGTATTTGCTGAGAATATCATGTCACTGAAAGATATGACTGATCCTAATACTATTCGTCTAACCGAAAGATTTGTCGCTGCATTGAACCATATGATTTGTTTTCATCACGCTGGAAGCACGCAAATGTCATACTTCTATCCATGACTGGAATAGATTGAAGAGTTATACATGAATAAGGCTTTTTCCTTCCATCGCAGAAGGTACTGGGTGCTTATAATTAGTGCAGCGAAACTTTGTAGACATTCTAATGTGTTAATGTGGAACCGGTATACGGTGGAAAAAATTTGTTCCAATTTTGGTCCTCAGGTACAAATCTGACGCTGTGAATGAGAGAAAAACGTATCGAAATGTTTCCATACATAATGAATTAGGAAAGCGCCATGGGCAGAAAAGGTCAAACAAGAGACAAAGGCATAGTTTTGATCTTACTATTAACCGCTGCTTACATAGTTTTTCAATATTAGCACCAGAATCGTCGATTAGATGTTTTACAGTGCCAGATTTGCACATGGATGCCAAAATAGAAGTTAATTTTTTCCAGCGTATATCGGTTCCGCGTTAACGCATTAGCATAGTGTCTATCTGTTTGCGAAGGCGTACGATAATTAGAGCCAACACTGGTCCTCCGTGACTATCTGCACTTTAATTATAATTACCTGGTATTTGAACGTCTCAGCAGGAGAAGCGAAAGGACTCTGCAGTCTAGGAAGCAAGATGGCGCGGAACACCTGTAGCAAGAAATTTATTAGAAATGGACTGCTACAGGTGAACAAGTTCTTCAGTAAAAGAGCTTTGCTGGTATTTCATAACTAAATGTAGATAAAGACAGAGTTCCTGAAAGTGCATGCCTATATCACTGCTTTCCTTGCAAGTGAAATACTGACGAGCGGAAATTTTGAGAAGTGGCTGGAAGCGTTGGAAACGTGATACTATGGAAGACTGTTACAAATTAAATGAACAAAAAATTTACGAAACTGAAAAAAATTAAATAACACTGTGGAAAACCCTTACAAGAAGAAAGGACAGGTTAGTGGGACATATACTGCGGTCTTAAGGAATCGTTAACATTCCGCTGGGAGGGGCAGCAGAGGGGGAATGTTGTAGGGACAGACATAGGCTAGGATATGAAAAGCAAATCAGATGTGGTGGTAGGGTAGAGATGAAAAGATTAGCATACGAAAGGAAAAGATGTATGCCAGCAACATAGTCAGCAGACTGATATCTAACAAAAGAAAATAAAAAGAAAATTTAAAAAACGGAGAAATATTTTGTAAAATGATATGTCCAAAAATTAGAAATACAATAGAATGTAGGAACATTTGATGCGTCTTAAGAAGATGCTCGAAGGCATATACAGTAGCTGAGATATTCATACATTAGCACGTAAGCAGATCACTGAGCGAAATTCCATCGAAATACTGTCCTCAAGCACTCATTAACATTCTGATATCCTAAGTCATCCATTAACCTTCAAACTCTCAACCGAAACCTCGTTTACTGTACGTGATTTCGAGCATGACTCAAAGGCTCAGCAAATGTTTCTCCAACGTTTTCTAATTTCTTAATTTTAGAAAATCACTTTACAAAACATTTCACAGCCTTTTCCAATTTTTTTCTATTTTCAAGGTGTATATGGTAGACATGAAATGTAATATATTTTAACGCCTATCGGTACTGTATTATTATTAAGAGTGTGTAGATCAACAGAAAACACGAAAGTTCCAGGTCATGCTGCGATTTACTGTTTCCTGATACTTCATTTAAGTAGCTATCAGCAGCTGCTCGTGAAGTATTTCAGTTTTCCCTCATATCACTAATTATGTTTATCTTGTTTACCTTGACTACTTTCAAGCAGCTGAATCTCTTTTGTAAAACGATGCCCCACACTGGCCAATTTGATACCTTTATTAGTCCATCTCCAACGCTTGCTTTGACTATGAAAAATCAGACAAAAATGCGTTGTATAATCTCAGAGAATATTGTTTTCGCTCCGCTCAAACATTTGAACAACAAAAACACAGTCGCCTGATACATCACGTGACTGGAGAACAGGCTCTGCTGTGACGCAGTGAGGAGAATTTTCGAGCCATGGACTGCTGCCAATTATTCACCAATCTGCGACTGCATATCTTGTGCTGCCAGATTCCCTTTTAGCACGACAGCCTCTTGTATTAGCCCATCGGAAGGTCCATGGAGGACGGGCAGTAAAAGGTTGCTCACAGGCGCCGATTAGAGCAGGCATGTACACACTTTATAGAAAACGCACATACCATGGGCCAGACGTGTACAGCCAGTTATTCAGATAGATGGCAGAGCCATGTTTAACTGCAGGGTGTGCGCGCGGGCTTTACAAACTCGCCTTCAGAAATCAGCGTGAACTGAGAGAACGAAAGTCGCAGTTGACGATAGGCCTTGTATGACACCACAGTGCTGCGGCTAGATGCAACGTGTGCGACGGTAGGAAATGTGATAAAACGTCAAAAGACAACCTCCATGGTATTAGATGGAGCTGTAGGAGGTAAAAGCCGCAAAAGTAGACAGAGAGTGGGAATGAATCCGAGGAATAACTGAGGACCTAGGTTGCGAGTGCTACTCTGAGATGAAGCAGTTGTCCCAGAAACGGAATTCGTGGAGGGCCCCATCACCAGCACTGTAAGGTGACAAATGTACCCCATAGGCTTCAGCAACTGACGAACGTTGCATGGGGGCTTAATTATATAGAATGCAAATATTTTTTATTTTTGGTAGCTGTCTGTCCGGTTACGCAGTCTCGTAACCGGTTGGCCCTGACTGGTATTAGTACGCAATCTGACTGCATAGAATAACAACAAAGAATGAAAAAAAATTTCCGTTAACACAATTAATTAACTAAGTCCCCAGCAACTATGAAAGCTACGAAACAACAAGCACAAGTGTAGCTGTTCTGTGTGTGGAAGTGTGATTCAACGTACACATCTGGCACGGTTCTTCCTCAAAAAGACAAGATATTTTAAATACCATTTACACTGAATTAATTAAATAAAACTGAAATACTATATTTGCACATAGAAACCAGAATTACACTCTAATACATGAACACAAGCCAGATGCTTTGTTGACTGAACCTGTGACCAAGAGGCATTATTATTTAAGACATTTGAAATAAAAATAAAAAAAATTTATTACCTTCATATATATTGACGAAACATACACTCTGATCATTACAACATCCGCAATCGAACAGCATCGGCTGTCTAGCCCATAAGAACAACTGCATACAACATGCTCACAACTAGTCACGGCAACATCAGAACTCCTACTGCCCACTTCTCAATAAGCACTCTCCACGACGACTTCACGACAAGCACTCTCCACTACGACTTCTCAGCAAGCACAGCCAGTGGAGGCGACTGAATAATACTCTTTGGCGCAATCTCTGGCGCTGTGACTCAGTGTAGCCACCTTTCATATGCCCCTCCTCCACGGGCTAGAATGTGATGGTATTTTTGCCA
The DNA here is from genome assembly GCF_023864345.2 of Schistocerca serialis cubense. NCBI lineage: Eukaryota > Metazoa > Arthropoda > Insecta > Orthoptera > Acrididae > Schistocerca > Schistocerca serialis. The sequence goes on from NC_064642.1 coordinate 173,551,121, forward strand.
GCATTGGTGGTGAAAATACCACCAAATTCGTCCAAAAAATACAGACCAAAACTAAAAAGTAATATTAATAAGTAAATATCACATAACTAAATAAATTTTGACTTTGCACTGACCCTTCAATAACCTAATATATAAAATACAGTAAGGAATACAAATGCTTGCATACATATGATTTTACATAATAGTTTACACAAGTATCATGTGGTTAAACAATTCAATCAATAGCGTCAGCAATGACGAATAGGTGCAGGTAAGAGTCTCATAACGTCTCATAAACAGTAAACACATAAAAAACAGTTTATACAAATATTCACATAAAATCCTTTCAATAGTTCAATAAACAAGTAGAACTCCTCAGAGTAGTTGACAGTTCCAACAGTAGCACCCAGCAATGATCAACAGGTGCAAATAGCAGTCTCATAACAATTCATCAGCAGTATTTAGACAGCTTCAACAGTGGCACCCAAATATGGCGAGCAGGCGCAGACACCAACAAGTGATATCATTTCAGTAGAAGCAGTTCATCAGTGGCACCCAGCATTGTTGAACAGGTGCAAACACCAACAAGTGACACTATCTCAGTAGAAGCAGTTCCATCAGTGGCATCTAGTAATGTTGAACAGGTGCAGACACCAACAAGTGACATCATTTCAGCAGAAGCAGTCCATCAGTGGCACCTAGCAATGTTGAACAGGTGCAGACACCAACAAGTGTCATCATTTCAGTAGAAGCAGTCCATCAGTGGCACCCAGCAATGTTGAACAGGTGCAGACACCAACAAGTGACATCATTTCAGTAGAAGCAGTTCCATTAGTGGCACCCACTAATGTTGACAGGTGCAGACAACAACAAGTGGCCTCATCAGTAGTAGCAGTTCCATCAGTGGCACCCAGCAATGTTGAGCAGGTGCAGACACCAACAAAATACATCATTTCAGTAGAAGCAGTTCCATTAGTGGCACCCAACAATGTTGAACAGGTGCAGACACCAACAAGTGACAGCATTTGAGTAGAAGCAGTCCATCAGTGGCACCCAGTAATGTTGAACAGGTGCAGACACCAACAAGTGACAGCATTTCAGTAGAAGCAGTCCATCAGTGGCACCCAGTAATGTTGAGCAGGTGCAGACACCAACAAGTGACATTATCTCAGTAGAAGCAGTCAATCAGTGGCACCCAGTAATGTTGAGCAGGTGCAGACACCAACAAGTGACATCATTTCAGTAGAAGCAGTTCCATCAGTGGCACACAGCAATGTTGAGCAGGTGCAGACACCAACAAGTGACATCATTTCAGTAGAAGCAGTCCATCAGTGGCACCCAGTAATGTTGAGCAGGTGCAAGTAACAGTCCATAATATTCACTATCACTAATCAGACAGTTCATCAGAGTTAATTAGCAGAAATTAAACATTTGTAAGTGGCACCCATCATGTTGAACAAGTGCAGGTAACAGTCCATAATATTCACTATCACTAATCAGACAGTTCATCAGAGTTCAATAGCACAAATTAAACATTTCCAAGTGGTACCCATCATGTTGAACAAGTGCACGTAACAGTCCATAATATTCACTATCACTAATTGGACAGTTCATCAGAGTTTATCAGCAGAAAATAAACATCACCTAGTGGCACCCAGCAATGGTGAATAGGTGCAAGCTCGAACAACAGTTTGAATGCACCCACAATTGCTTTTACAAAATTATTATGAATGCTCTTACACTAAACATACAAATTATAATAAACACACAAATGATATCAGGTAATTGTCATATTAAATATTACAAATACACAAATATCAGTAAACCTATAATATTTATGGGTGTCAGTGCAAGGCACAACAAACAAGTAAAATAATATTTAGGAGATAGGTCGGTACCAATTATTTGGGATTAAGAAAGGAAAACACAGAAAACACACTCACTCATCTTTCATCCACATTAAGTACTACTGTGTAATTCAATAGTGTTAACTGTGTAAATGCAATTCTGTCCAAAATTTTATGTTCAACTTGTGTATCAAGTAGTAGTGGCAGCAATGTGTAACAGTCAATAATAGTTAGTCAACGTCATAGTCATCATGTCAAGACCAATGTTTGCCAAGGCAGATCAAAATGTACGGTTGCTGAACAACTGTCAGCGTGCCAAGATGTGCAAATGCTTCCTCTCTCCAAAAAAAAGTATATACTGCTTAGTGATTTAACAAAGTGTGTGTGTAGACAATCTTCCTTCTACTTGAGTGTTCTAGTCTGCCAACTTCATCATCCTTGTTGCATATAAACCAACAAAAAACTATGCTCCTCACTTACTTTACCTCTTATCCACCAAAACTCCAATAATCATTATCATCACATAATCTTAATACTTCAATAATACCTCTTACGTCGATACATATAAACCTTATCATCAATATCATTTACCTTACCTCTTGTCCACCAAAACTCCAATAACCATCAACTTCACACAATCTCAATACCTCAATAATACCTCTTCAATACTGTCGATACATATAAACCTTATCATCAATATCATTTCACTTCCATAACAACTCTTTCCTCTAGTCAGTCTCCTCGAACAAGTACAGATAAAATCCTAGTGCAAACTTCAATTTATCATCCCATGCAAACCGAAGACACAATGTCCACACACAACCTCTGTGTAGTCCACCTGAGCCAAATCTTCCACTCATTATGAATTATAAAATACATTTTGGTTACCTTGTCCATCATAATATAAAAGAAATGCATACATGACCTCTAACAGCCTTCAGTTTGAATAACTTTCAGTAAGTAGGTGCGAGTACGTAGTATGAAAGATCACATAAGACTTTGAATGAATAAATCGTAATATTTCAGAGTGTGTACACCACTTCAAGAATCATGGCAAAACAGAAGCAAACATGTGGAGTATTTCTTGTGTCAAGTGTCACTTGCTATTTCAATTGCTCACGAAGAATGCAGTGTAAGAACTGTCAATGGTCTAAACCTAGTTTTGGTATGTCATGTCGTTAGCTTCCTTCCTATTAGCATAAATTTATACAGCTTCCATAAAACCTCCAGCTCATGTGACTTCAATGAAGTTTCTTGTAGTAATGTCGTTCGTCGAATTATAGAAGTTCATTTTCTTATCTTAAAAATATAAGGCACTGAGCGTAAGCAAAACATGCAATAGCGAGTAAATATACCAGTGGAGAACAGAATGTCAACAAGTGGATGCAGCACAATTTCTACAACGAGGCTCTGCCAAGCGAACAATCTATAATTAATACCATAGTGTGACCTAAACTCCATGTTCGTACACCGCATATCAGCATTTTTATATACCAAATTAAAGAGTAGTTATGACAACAAACAGAAGTGTATAAATATGCAATCCATACGCAAAGCAGCAAATATGTATCTTACATAATAAACAGGTCATTAGCATCATATCAGCATAAGCAAATAAATGTTCATATGTAATCTTAATAAGTAAACATGAAGGCGCAAGCAGATAAATCACAAAGTATAACTTTCATACATAACCACAGTCAGCACAATTAATCAGGTGACAATTATAATCTAAATAAATAAGCACAGCAGGCACATAATTTTAAAAAATGTGACATCAGTGAAAAAGCATAGCAGCCAAGCGATGCATAATATACACAAGTAACAACCCTGTTCATTAATAAAACATTGTCAAAATCAGCAAATGTACGCAAGCACGTCGCTTCACAAGTAAATTCATAGAACATGAAATTTAGCACAAAGTATAAATCACGTAATCGCGAGCAGCAAATTACGTCTAAAGTACGTACCTAAGCGGAAATATGTTTCCTGAAAAATAAACTCTATTAATAGTTACCTTTTTAGTTTATTAGTTTCTTCTTCGAAATTACATTCTTCCTGAAATTTTCTCGATAGCAAGTCCTCTTAACGTCGGACACACACAGAATTTACCTGAAGTTCTTAAATATTTTATACAACCGTATTCTGAAAAATACTGAACGTTAATAACATAATTTATCAAGTCACTATAGCTTTATACTGAATTTAATCGGAGAAATTAGACTGTGTATTTGTTTACGGCTGTCAGTGCATTCGCACTGAGCGCTCGATCAGCTGTAGGTACGCCTGACGTAGGAAGTAATTGTTTGCGGTCAACGTCTGCCTTGTGCGGCGCGCAGACTTGACTGTTGCTTTGAGTATGTGCCGCCGCCGGAACACGGTGCGGTATCCTTGTACTCTCCGTGTGTTTACGTATAACTGTTAGTTTCTCAAAAGTATGTCATTCCACAAAAATTTTAACGTTCGATATATGATGTATTCCCTTAGAGCGCCGAGATTTAAGAGTTTCTACTTCGACAGTGTTATCATGAATAATTTTACGAACCCTATATGGACCGTTATAAAGCAGAAAAACTTGCGACACAATCCCTTTCCTTTGTGAGACAAACGATGAGACTTAATTAACACCTTTTGACCAACTGACAAGGTTTTTAAACGACCAGGACGTTTAGCTGATTTCTCTCTTCTAACAGCTGCAGATGCAATATTTTGTAGAGCCAGGTTGACAACTTCCGAATGCCGCAGTTTTCGTGAAGGCGGAAAAGGAACGATTTCAGAAATGCGATTTGTCGGTGCTTTATTTTTTAATATCAATAAAGGCGGTAAAGAAGTTGAATCATTAGGGAGTTCATTCAGAATGTTTTGAAAAATATGAAGATACTGATCCCACGTTCTGTGATTCTGATGACAATAAAGACGACACAATTTATTGATTTCCTTCATCCATCTCTCTGAAGCGGTAGATTGAGCGTGAAAAAGTCAAATGAAAACTGGTGTAATCTTACGACGCCGTAGAGTACGAAGCCAAATTTTAGAACGAAACTGTGATCCATTATCTGATATAACCTTATCAACATGACCCACTTCTTTAAGAAAATGTTTGATGAAAGCATTAGATACTGAACGAGCTGTTGCTTTGCGTAAAGGTGTAAAACACACATATTATGATGTCAATTCCACTGCTACCAAAATGTACGCAAAACCATTAGTAGAACGAACCACTGGACCGAACAAATCGACTGCAGCCATCTCCTCTAACTTCGCTGGAATGATAGGAAACAACGGTGCGCTGTGAGAAATAGTTGTGCGAGGTGCCGGGGCAAGCAGTGTATTTACACTAAGTTCTTCTAGAATCTACATATGTAAATGATGCTCTAAGCCCCCCCTATTCTAACTCCGACTTTTGCTGTTGCACATGGGTTAAAAAATGTACGCGAACTGACTGTAATCAACCCTGCAAGTGGAGTAGAAAAGAGTTTGACACCTGCAATAATTTAATTGATAAATAAGTTAAATAAAGGAAGGTTTTATTAACGTAGTGAGAAATGATGGGTTGCTCTACCGATTAACAGAATGAAAGTTCTGTCCAAAATAACAATATGATTTATTAAGACTAAACACAAAATAATAAACAAAAACACATGAAACATTTATAATACATCAAATTGGCTCAAATTGGATGCTCAAACAAACGCTGTGAAGGTGAAGTTGTCCCTAAACTAGATTGTGAGGTTTAAGACGAAGTGGTACGTGGAGCCAATTCCTTGCCACTCAAATCTTAAGAGAGACACAAAGCTAACCCAACATTAATTGCTGCTACTCAAGACAGAACAAAGTTAGAAAAAGACGAGCAGGCGCACTCTGCTGAGCTCTGATTATCACCTAGGTAAATCCCTATCTGCCGGTGCTGCGGACATACATTACCAATCTGTCTTCTTAACTGCCAGAACACGATCTGGCGTACCGGAGGCGATGGCTGGTTGCTTCGACGTCCTCGACCAAAAGGCGAGAGCCGACTTTTCTAGAGCACCCGTTCATGCCAAACACCGAACATTCCCGCCCCCACGACAGTGGCCGTGGTTAAACGTTCCAATCAGCAACTCGAAAACCGGCGGAAAATTCCACTCCATTGCCGAAGCACTACCATTCCACCAATGGAGATTCTTGGCGCCAATTTCTGCGCTGATTTTGCTACGTCACGGACCTATGCCATGAGCAAGCCAATCACAGTTACTATTTTGCAGAAAGCGCAGGAATTTTCCCGCCACAACTGCCTGGGTACACAAGTCATTCCCACGCCTCGCTGGTAGCCCGCCAGAAAGCGTTTTCGCTAAGTTTCTGCGAAGTAACGGAACCTCTAGCCCAGCCGCTACTTCAGACCCCTCCGGGCGTGTCTTTTGACAATGTCGGCGTCTGGAAAGCATTCACTCGACTCCCTCACACTCGTCGGCTTAACCCTCTCGAGATCCGCAGAGCCCGCCTGTCACCGGATCACCTGGGTGACGAGAGACGCTGTGTGGGAAGTCCGCGTGTGAAGGAATAGCAACTTTTCACCGCATGCAATTAGAGACGAAAATCGTAAGATAGAAATATGAGAGGGGGCTCATGCCACATCTCATAGCCCCTACGCCATTTTAGATTGTAATTGGTGAGCGGTTGGCTCACTTAGGAGCAAGGTAGTGAGTCAATTGCCCAAGAACAATCTTACAAACTGACTCCACATGCCGCACTCTATAAAAAAAATCATTGCAACTGAAAAATGCAGCTCATAGAGGGAGGATTATTTATGATGTAGCCAACTTCACCTTCTTAATATGGAATACTAACACTCACATCACACATCCATACCCAGAGAGCTCCTTCCAAACACCGATTCACACAGACATTCTCGCTCTAAATATGGCCCGGGCATGTGAGCCAAATATGGAGCAGTTTATTCTTTACAATCAGAGTTGGAGTGCTCTGCAATTAAATGCCCAAGATGTTACAACAATTTGTATCATTAAACTAACCTGAACTCACTCAAACATGATACTATTTTGCAGAAAGCGCGGGAATTTTCCCGCCACAACTGCCTGGGTACACAAGTCATTCCCATGCCTCGCTGGTAGCCCACCAGAAAGTGTTTTCGCTAAGTTTCTGTGAAGTAACGGAACCTCTAGCCCAGCCGCTACTTCAGACCCCTCCGGGCGTGTCTTTTGACAATGTCGGCGTCTGGAAAGCATTCACTCGACTCCCTCACACTCGTCGGCTTAACCCTCTCGAGATCCACAGAGCCCGCCTGTCACCGGACCACCTGGGTGACGAGAGACGCTGCGTGGGAAGTCCGCGTGTGAAGGAATAGCATGCAATTAGAGACGAAAATCGTAAGATAGAAATATGAGAGGGGGCTCATGCCACCTCTCAGTAGGTGGCTTAGCCTTTTGACATAATTTGCATTTGGTAAGAACAGATTGGCAATAGTTTTCTGCACTACATCGCAGATATCTTCTATCTCTTGAAATAAGTGTGCACCTAGGCCTTTGTATGATGAGTCCGTCGCCAAACAAAAATCTTTAGATAAATCCGGATGTGAAAGAAGTGGAGCAGCAACTAAAGCATCACGAAGTTGTTCAAATTCTGATTGAGCTTCCTCATCCCAACACCACTTATAATTCTTTCCAAATAGTTCACATAAACGAGGTGTGGCCAAATCGTCCAATCTAACAAAGCGTCTAAGAAATTTACAGACACCAAGGAAACTACGAACGTCACGTTTTGTAGTAGGAACAGCATAATTACGAATAGCGTCTAGTTTCTCTGGATCAGGAAGAATACCTTCTGTAGAAATAATATGACCAAGAAATTTCACCTGAGAACGACCAAATTCAGATTTTTCTAAGTTCACTGTAATGCCTACTCTTGCAAAAATACGTAATAATGAATCCAAAATTTTTTATGCTCACTCCAAGAACGTTTAGCAATAAGAATATCGTCAATATATGAAGTAATATTGTCACGAAGATAAACAGGTAAAATTTCGTTTAAACTACGAATGAATGCTGCTGAAGATACAGTAAGTACTAACGGTAATTTTTGAAATCACTTTTGGGTAAAATAGTCATGTCCGGTTATTCTTTGCCGACTCTCTAGATAGATTGATAGTCGAAGAGTTGTTTTGATAGGTACAAAGAATAGTAAAAGAGTAGGCAGCAATGCAGAAAACTAAAAGGGAAATAGCACTACTACAGCTCGGGGCCCTGTGCACGCTACAGCACATATTCACTTAGTGTAGCGAATCCCCTGAGGACTTAAATAGCTGCACATAAATTCCAGTACATAAATTGATCTAACAATGAACATGGATGTACGTCATTCTCAGAATTGCGAAAGATCTTAAATTTCCGAACAGTTAAGAAGTGTTTATAGTCAAAGTTTTCTCCTCGTGGCAACAAAGACCTACCGCGTCTGTCCCAGTCCCAATGTCGATTATTGTCAAGTTCGTGCGCCTGGTGCTCTCTTGTTGCATCTCGTGAATGAAACAAATTATTTTCTTCAAACCCCTCTGCTATCTGTGATTCTAAATTTCTTCTGCAGTCTTTTCCTACGATTTCACCTTCAATTTGTTTGACTTGCTTCCGTAATGCCTCAAATTCCCTTTTAACGCGTTCATTAAATTTTCCCTGATTTTCAACATGTTTATTTATGTTCTGGTACTCTTCGGTTTCTGCAAATGGCAATGGAGCTGTATCATCTGAATCTCTGTCTCCACTTAAACTAAGACTTGTCAATTTATCTGAAATCTCCTCAACTCTTTCCGATAAGTCACCTATTTGTTCTTTCTGTTTATTTACGTCTTCCGTAAGTGTCACGACTCGGGATTCAGTATTGACACATTTCGTAGTTAACTGTTCATACTGTTGTGTTAGCTTATTTATTCTGTCATTTGGTATGGATTCCTCGATTCTTTCAAATATTTCTTCCTTATCGTGTGCACGTTGTAAATTTAAATCTGAAAATTTTTGTACTATCACGCGATCTCTTTCTTCCTGTTCTCTATCCTGTTCCTTTTGTCTGATTTCTATTGAAATTAATCTATTATCGTGAGCATTCAAAATCGGTTGTACTTCTTCTCTAATTTCTTTCTTTGATTCATCTTTCATGTTTTTGAAACATTTCCCTATTCGTGAGCCTAACTGTGTTTCCATTGTTTCCATCTCGGTTTTAATTGTTCCTATTTGTGAGCCTAACCGTGTTGCCATTGCTTCCATCTCTGTTTTAAATTCAGATCGTAACTGTGATCCCACTGTTTTTAATTCAGATCCCAAATTTAATATTGCACTCATTAACTGCTCCATATTAACTGGTTCGAAATTCTTTTCACCCCTAACATTTCCCGCAAAACAAACTTCCTTCGTCATAGCCGTAAAGCTATCTGTGTTCGATACTATTCCAGAATCTTCTGTCGTTAATATCGAATTCTGAAAATTTTTTGATTTTGAAAAATTTTGAGCTGGTTCCGGATTACTTTCCCGACTTATTAAATTGTTTTCTACTTCATTATTCATCATACTGTTCTCCTGTGTTGGCGAGTTCGCCATGTTAACAATTTCGTCATTCTCACTATCCATCGTTTTTGCCTTTTTCATCGATCGCGTAATCATTTACAAAACATACAAAACTCGTCACTATACGAAAATTACACACAATATGACACTCTATCACCAACAATATCATTCACACGAAATGCTTCCCGACAAACACGATTAACGAACAATTGAAATCTTCATAACTGCACAAAATTGTCAAACCCGTACACAAGACATCAAAAATTAAATTCTGCAAAAATACCATTAGAAGAATGACAACACAACTACAAATGTTCATTACCAAATCTACACAAGCAATATAGACTACAATTACTAAACTACAAATTACTTCAACAATACTACTGTCTGCTATTATTACTATCAAAAGAATTCCAAGGGACGATCCGAAGCAGCGGTCGCCACGTGCATGGGGGCTTTATTATATATAACGCAAATAATTTTAATTTTAGTGGGTGTCTGTCGGGTTACGCAGTCTCGTAACCGGTTGGCCCTGACTGGTATTAGTACGCAGTCTGACTGCATAGAATAACAACAAAGAATGAAAAAAAATTTCCGTTAGCACAATTAATTAACTAAGTCCCCAGCAACTATGAAAGCTACGAAACAACAAGGCACAAGTGTAGCTGTTCTGTGTGTGGAAGTGTGATTCAACGTACACATCTGACACGGTTCTTCCTCAAAAAGACAAGATATTTTAAATACTATTTACACTGAATTAATTAAATAAAACTGAAATACTATACTTGCACATAGAAACCAGAATTACACTCTAATACATGAACACAAGCCAGATGCTTTGTTGACTGAACCTGTGACCAAGAGGCATTATTGTTTAAGACATTTGAAATAAAAATAAAAAAAATTTATTACCTTCTTATATATTGACGAAACATACACTCTGATCATTACAACATCCGCAATCGAACAGCATCGGCTGTCTAGCCCATCAGAATAACTGCGTACAACATGCTCACAACTAGTCACAGCAACATCAGAACTCCTACTGCCCACTTCTCAATAAGCACTCTCCACGACGACTTCACGACAAGCACTCTCCACTACGACTTCTCAGCAAGCACAGCCAGTGGAGGCGGCTGAATAATACTCTTTGGCGCAATCTCTGGCGCTGTGACTCAGTGTAGCCACCTTTCAACGTCTCGTGTCTCAGTGCCTTCCCTTCGATTTTGGCCGCTCAGTGCGTCGTCTTGCTGCATGGGCAATGAAGTGCCATCTTTGCTGCAACAGTGAGAAGAGTAAGTTGACTGTCATCACTGATGTGTAGTGTTGCAGACTAACTGTTCCCTCCGCGTATGGTGTGATGCCATGTGGAAAATGCACATTTGCTCAGAGCTTGCCTATTCAGTGCTCATATGGGGCAGCACCTATAAGAACTGCCTTTTCAGTTTTTACACGAACAGTTAAAGTAAACTTTTTGTACATATCGTTCGGTTCTTTCTCAAAAAAAATCGCCTTCAAAATTTATATGCTTATGCGTGCATTCGAGTCGTTACACGAACACTTGGAATGTATCAACTCACATATCGTTAATGTAACTCCATTTTCAACGGAGAAACAGACAGGTGTTCCAGCACTAAATACACGGAACACAAAACGACACTCACAAGTAACAGCAATAATTCTACATTTGCTGCCGTCATTTTATATTTGCAGAGCACCTTATGAACATGAGCCACAGACCAGCGCCGCCAGGAGTGGCCGAGCGGTTCTAGGCGCTTCAGTCTGGAACCGCGCGACCGCTACGGTCGCAGGTTCGAATCCTGCCTCGGGCATGGATGTGTGTGATGTCCTTAGGTTAGTTAGGTTTAAGTAGTTCTAAGTTCTAGGGGACTGATGACCTCAGATGTTAAGTCCCATAGTGCTCAGAACCATTTGAACCACACACCAGCAGACGTAAACATTGGTCTAACAATTCTCAAATGCAGAAAGAGCATATAACAGAAAAAATCGCCGTGTACTGCTACAAAAATCCGCAGTAGAGGAAAATATACAAATAATTTACAGTGCTCAACTATGGATCCTATTTTCAGGTCTAAAAAAGCTATCAGGAGATCAAGACAGGTAAGGCAGAGGCAGGCGCGCGGGTGCAGACACACACACACACACACACACACACACACACACACACAAGCACACTGGCACACAGAAAATCCTACTGGCATTACACTCAAAATCACATAAAACAAGATGGCAAAATTGTTTAATTCTTTATGAAAATGATAGTGCGTGTTAGAGGGCAGAGTTTACATGCTCTGTAGAGACATGAAAGAGCGGAATTAAGACAAAGTAAATACACTCAATACGGATACGCAAGCACCCCACCCACTCACCAATCTGCTCATTTAACATCAACATATCAACATAACATTTTCGAGAACAATAAAGGAAATAGGTTACAGTACACTTGTTCGCCCACTGCTTGAATACTGCTCACCGGTGTGGGATCCATACCAGATACGGATGATAGAAGAGATAGAGAAGATCCAACGGAGAGCAGCGCGCTTCGTTACAGGATCATTCAGTAACAGCGAAAGCGTTACGGAGATGATAGATAAACTCCAGTGGAAGACTCTGCAAGAGAGACGCTCAGTGTCTCGGTAGGGGCTTTTGTTGAAGTTTGGAGAACATACCTTCACCGAGGAGTCAAGCAGTATATTACTCCCTCCTACGTATATCACGCGAAGAGACCATGAGGATAAAATCAGAGAGATCAGAACCCACACAGAGGCATACTGGCAATCTTTCTTTGCAGGAACAATACGAGACTGGAATAGAAGGGAGAACCGATAGAGGTACTCAAGGTACCCTCCGCCACACACCGTCAGGTGGATTGCGGGTATGGATGTAGATGTAGATATAGAATTATTTTAACCTAACGGTAGTTAGAGAACAAGATAACCTATGAGGGTTGACAGCAGAATGTAATGTAATGACGGTACTATAATCTAATAAAGGAGTAGCAGAAAACACCCATACTTTCATAACACGCCTAGCATTTCGGAAAATACTATTATACGACTTTCGCCTCTGTTTTTTGTGACTTCACGGATAACTTGTGGCGAAGTCAAATTGTGCAAAATCACAGAAACTGATCTTTTTCGCAGCTAAATGCTCGTGGAAAATCGAATGCATTGCTGTCTTTGACATGCATAAGAATGGCTTTATACCACTCCGGGTCATATATTATCTGATGAAAAGTATCTGGAGACTCCTATGTAATTCGAAATTGACCGCGAAATTTCACGAAAGGTGGACACGCCAGTGTAAAACGACGGGAGGAGGTGGGGGGTGGGGGGGGAGGGGGGGCGCATTGTGTTGGCAGCAGAGAAGCTGCAACAGCAGAACTTGTCTGTCAGAAGAGCTCTCTGATTTCTGTTGTAGACCAGTCATTGGATGCCACGTGAGTAACAGATGCAAGACATTTTATCCCTTTTGAAGCTGCCCATGTTGAATGTTGGTTATGTGACAGTGAAGTGGAAACGCGAAGGAAGATCCACGGCTAAATCAAGACAAGGCAGAACTCGTGTAATAATGGACAGGAACCGCCGAGCATTGCGTAGAGTTACTGTAAAAAAAAAAAAAAAAAAAAAGACTGCACGAAATCAGCGTGAGTTTCAAGGGTGCTGCCAGCAGTTTAGCTATCACAGTGACTGTGTGTAGGGAGTTAAAAAGAATGGGGTATAATGGTCGAGCGGCTCCCCGCATTGCACACATTTCTGTAGTCAGCCCTAAGGTTGGTTGGTTGGTTTGTGGGATTGAAGCGACCAGATTACTAGGGCCATCGGTCTCTTCAGCCCTAAGCGATGCTCGAAGTAGTGTCAAGAGCGACGGCACTGGTCACCGGTTGACTGGGGACGAGTGAATTGGAGTGTTGAATTACGCTGTACCCTGCTGCCAGTTCGATGAATGGGTCTGGATTTGGCGGTGGTTGGAGAACGTTACCTGCCGTCATGTGTAGTGCCAACAGTGAAGTAGAAACGATCAAGCATCCATCACTACCTTCTCTGATTTCGGCTCTTGAGTGAGACAGTGCTGCCATTCCTTCTTCGCGGATATTCGGACATGTCATTAAAAGTGTCTCCTGCAGACTTGAAGCCATCATACAGGCTGATCACACCACATATTAGTTCCCACGAAATCTCTTTATTACATTCTGGTAGGGCTGTAACGCCAAAATTCTTTCATTTCAATTGAGTTTTATAACTCGTTTGGCCCGAATAGGAAAGATCCGTACTGAAAGCTTTCCAGTGTGTACTGAAATCAATGATGAGAGTACCATGAGCATGGCAGTGCTTCACGGTTGTCATCGAAAAAAAAAAGTGCAATACTGTGGGTTAACTGAATTTTTTTTTCCCCCAACATCGATAATTTTTCAAGGAAATAAATTATTCTTGCGAAAGTCGGAAGCAGAAGCAGTCGCGTGAAACGTAGTGCGTATCCCAGCATTTCCAATTTACCTCTGTAGGCAACAGCTGGAATTTGTTGCGTGCGACAGACGCGAAGGACACTCTGGCGACGCCGTTAGGTATTCTCAGAGTTTCTCAACGCTTAAAGCATCGCGCACCCGTCCTTTTACTTGCACACGACTGTGGCAAGTCTTCATCTACATCTACATGGTTACTCCGAAATTCACACGTAAGTGCCTGGCAGAGGGTTCATCGAACCATTTTCATACTACGAGTACTTCTCTACCATTCCACTCTCGAATGGCGCGTAGGAAAAAGGAACACCTAAATCTTTCCGTTCGAGCTTTGATTTCTCTTATTTTATTATGATGATCATTTCTCCCTACGTACGTGGATGTCAACAAAATATTTTCGCATTCGGAAGACAAAGTTGGTGATTGAAATTTCGTAAATAGATCTCGCCGCAAAGAAAACCGCCTTTGTTTCAGTGACTGCCACTCCATCTCGCGTATCAAAAAATGTTTCAAATGGCTCTGAGCCCTATGGGACTTAACTTCTGAGGTCATAACACGAAACGAGCTGCCCTTCTTTGCACTTTTTCGATGTCCTCCGTTAATCCTACCTGGTAAGGATCCCACACCGCGCAGCAATATTCCAGCAGAACACGGACAAGTGTAATGTAGGCTGTATCTTTAGTGGGTTTGTCGCGTCTTCTAAGTGTTCTGCCAACAAAGCGCAGGCTTTGTTTTGCTTTCCTCACAATATTATTTATGCGGTCCCTACAATTTCAGTTGCCCTTAATTGTAATTCCTAGGTGTTTAATCGAATTGACATCCCTTAGATTTGTGCGATTTATCGTATACCCAAAATTTATCGGATTTCTTTTAGTACCCATGTGGATGACCTCGCACTTTTCTTTGATTAGTGCCAATTGCCACTTTTCGCACCATACAGAAATTCTCTCTAGATCATTTTGTAATTTGAATTGATCGTCTGATGATTTTACTAGACGGTAAATTACAGCGTCATCTGCAAATAGTTTCAGGGGGCTGCTCGGATTATCACCTAGATCATTTATGTAAATCAGGAACAGCAGAGGGCCTATGACACTGCCTAGAGGAACGCCAGATATCACTTCTGTTCTACTCGATGATTTACCGTCTATCACTACGAACTGTACCCCTCTGAGAGCAAATCAGGAATCCAGTCACACAGTTGAGACGATACTCCATATGCACGCAATTTGATTAATAGTCGCGTGTGAGGAACGGTATCAAAAGTATTCCGGAAATCTAGGAATGTGGAATCGATATGAGACCCCCTGTCGACAGCACGCATTACTTGATCGGAATTAAGAGTTAGCTGTGTTGCACAAGATCGATATTTTCTGAATCCGTGTTGGTTATGTACCAATAAGTCATTTTCTTCAAGGTGATTCATAATGTTCGACTACAGTATATGCTCCAAAATCCTACTGCAAGTTGAGGTCAGTAATATGGGTCTGTAATTCAATGGATTACTCCTATTTCCTTTCTTGAATATTGGTGTGACCTGTGCTACTTTCCAGTCTTTAGGAACAGACCTTTCGACAAGTGAGAGGTTGTGTAAGATTGCTAAAAAAAAGGCGCTATTGTGTCTGCATACTCTGAAAAGAACCTGATTGATACACCATCTGGACCGGAAGACTTGCCTTTCTTAACCAATTTGAGTTGTTTCGCAACACCTAAGATATCTACTTGTATGTCACTCTTGCTAATAGCTTTTCTGGTTTCGAATTCTGGAATATTTACTTTGTCTTCTTTCGTGAAGGAATTGCGGAAAATTGTATTTAGTAACTCCGCTGTAGTGGCATCATCGTCGGTAACTTTTTCGTCGCTTACGCGCAGTGACGGTTTTGACTGTTTTTTACCACTGTTGTACATTACATACGACCAAAATCTCTTTGGGTTTTCTTCCACATTTTGAGACAATGTTTCATTGTGGAAACTATTAAAAGCATCTCGCATTGACGTCCGCACTAAATTTCGAGCTTCCGTGAAACTTAGCCAGTCTTGGGGATTTTGTGTTCTTCTGAATTTGGCACGCTTTTTTCGTTGCTTCTGCAACAGTGTTCTGACGTGTTTTGTGTACCATGGTGGATCTGTACCGTCTCTTATTAACTTATGCAGTATGAATCTATCTATTGCTGTCGATACTGTATCTTTGAATTTGAGCCATTAGCTTGGAAGGAATGGAGACTCTCTCTTAGGAAGGCATCGTTCTCAGGGCAGTTGCTTTATACGAGGGGTACTCAATAAGTAATGAAAGACATTTTTTTTCCTGAAAGCAAGTTGGTTTTATTCAGTATTCCAGCACACCACAATATTCCCAACTCTTTTGGCTAAAACGCCCTATATTTCAGTATAATCCCCGTTCAGTGCGGAGGCCTTCTGCCACCTTACTGGGAGGGCCTATGTGCCAGCACTGCACCACTCTACTTGTTGACTTTGCAGACGACGGTTTGCTGCATGAATAACGTCCCCCATCATCCCGTAATGCTTGCTGTGGAGTGCATCCTTCATTGTGGGAAACGGATGGAAGTCGGAGGGTGTAGGGTGGTTGAGGAAAAACATTCCAATGAAGTTTTGTGGGCTCCTCTAGCGTGTGCAGACTTGCCTGAGGTCTTGCATTGTCATGGAGAAGCAAAAGTTCG
The DNA here is from genome assembly GCF_023864345.2 of Schistocerca serialis cubense. Classification (NCBI taxonomy): domain Eukaryota; kingdom Metazoa; phylum Arthropoda; class Insecta; order Orthoptera; family Acrididae; genus Schistocerca; species Schistocerca serialis. Next base: position 173,567,652 of record NC_064642.1, read on the forward strand.
TTTGCGTCTTTGTGGCGACAAACACGCTGAAGCCGTTTCTTCATTTCCTGAGAGCAACACATTACACTTCAGAGTTGATCGTTGCACCATGAGGGAGGGCGTCACACAGAACAGCCAGCGTCCAGTTGTGCAGTGAGGTGTTTCTGATTCGTCGACCACCTCGAATGAGTGTCCGCACGTTCCAGCCTTGCAGAAGTCACAGCTATATGCAGAGAGTCGGCATGCGGGATATCAGACAGTTTCGTGTGATCTTGTTGCGATGATGGTAGACGCCTCGTCCAACGACTTACCGTGCTTTTGTTCACTGTCGGACCTCTTTCGACATTCTGTATGTGCTGTGCTATGGCTTTGCGCCAGAGAAAGCTCCATGAGAGCGCTCTGCTTAGAACGCACCTGCGTTACACATGCTATTTTAAGGCTACGCCTCCTCCGTAACTTATACATCTACATCCATACTCCGCAAGCCACCTGACGGTGTGTGGCGGGGGGTACCTTGAGTACCTCTATCAGTTCTCCCTTCTATTCCAGTCTGGTATTATTCGTGGAAAGAAGGATTGTCGGTATGCCTCTGTGTGGGCTCGAATCTGATTTTATCCTCATGGTTTCTTCGCGAGATATACGTAGGAGGGAGCAATATACCGCTTGACTCCTTGGTGAAGGAATGTTCTCGAAACATCAACAAACGCCCGTACCGAGCTACTGAGCGCCTCTCCTGCAGAGTCTTCCACTGGAGTTTATCTATCATCTCCGTAACGCTTTCGCTGTTACTAAATGACCCTGTAACGAAGCGCGCTGCTCTCCGTTGGATCTTCTCTATCTCTTCTATCAACCCTATCTGGTACGGATCTCACACTGCTGAGCAGTATTCAAGCAGTGGGCGAACAAGCGTACTGTAACCTACTTCCTTTGTTTTCGGATTGCATTTCCTTAGGATTCTTCCAATGAGTCTCAGTCTGGCATCTGCTTTACCGACGATCAACTTTATATGATCATTCCATTTTAAATCACTCCTAATGCGTACTCCCAGATAATTTATGGAATTAACTGCTTCCAGTTGCTGACCTGCTATACTTCATGAAAGTATGGGGGCTGAAGTGGAAATATTCTAGGTAGACGCCTCGTCCAACGACTTACCGTGCTTTTGTTCACTGTCGGATCTCTGTGAACATTCTGTATGTGCTATGCTCTGGCTTTACGCCAAAACAAGCTCAGTAACAGCGTTCTGCTTGGAACGCACCTGCGTTACACATGCTATTTGAAGGCTACGCCTGCTCCATAACTTCACGAAAATATGGGTGCTGAAGCGGAAATATTCTACTATGCCCGCAACAGATCCCGCATTTTTTCAATCGAAATAGTCAGAGGAAAAAATAAGTTGCAGTACTTATTGATCACCCCTCGTATTTTTCAGCTGCGTTTTGATTTTTTTACCTAACTTGTGTAAACGAGGGCAGTGCATTCAGCATGTTTTCCTCTAGAGCAGGGGTCTCCAAACTACGGCCCGCAGGCCGTAACCGGCCCGGAAGAGCCGGCAAACCGGCCCGCGTTAGCTGGCTGGACATCCCTGGTATCCGGCCCGCCAAATATTTGAGGTGGTACCTATAGTGTTATGTAGAAGGGAAAAGGAAGCGAGGAAGGAAGAGCTTCCGGATACTGGATGACGTGATGGACGGTACAACATACAGCAGCCTTAAGAAGGAAGCAATGGATCGCAGAAAATGGAGAGGCAAAGTACCTGCTAATACAGCAGATAACTGATGATGATGACCTATACTGGCAACAATTGAGTTTCGAGGCCTATCGCGACCAATACACCGCGACATTGTCGGAGCTCTATCTTTACAAAGCGGAATGTCATGGTTAAACTTGTGGCTATCCACAATAAACAGACAGACCATTCTCCGTGCGATAGTGAAAAAAAAGACCGGTTAACACATTAGTTTGGCGAAATCATTTTAAGTAAAAAAATTCTTTGCATTTTATTCTACTCACAAGTCTGGTGCAAGTCTTTCAAATGGACGCCACTTCGGCGACTAGCCTTAGTAATCAACCGTTATGGAAGATGCTTCTTAAGCAAGGTTTCACTTTCTTTTGATTACGTTGTAAAATACATACAGAATGTGCACTGACATACTTTTCTGTCGGTGAAATTCGCCATAATTTCGGTCAGGTACGTCCACCAATCAAAATTATATAATTCAATAAAAATCGTAGTTCGTTTCAGTGCTAGCTATTTCGACACCCTAAGATTTTTGAGATTTCACCTTTCCTTTAGCCTTACATTACGGTGATCATGGAGTGCTAGGGTGCTTTAATCCCACTAGGTAGATCTTGGCCCTTATGACTTCGTGGAGGAGTCAATGTGGCCCGCGGACTAAAAAGTTTGGAGACTCCTGCTCTAGAGTGATGTACGGTATTTTTCGTAACGGCTGCGGTTTCCCACCGACTGGTCCAGAATAGCACGCTCGCCACATGCCTCCGCGAAGCATTTCGTCAGAACCAGAATGAGAGGCCTGAACGTCTCCTTCCGGCTGGCTGGCGCGCAGTGGCGTGCGGGGGCAACGCCCGCAGCCGTGCAACCAGCAGCTCCCGTCTCGCCCACTGGCGCCCCGCTGACAAAAGCCAGCCGCCGTAACAGCTGCCTGCGCCGCCGCGTGGGCAACGGGAGGAGTGGGTGCGGCCAGTAGTGGGGAGCGGACCCCTCTCCCCCACCAGGGCCGCTTCGCTCCAGACCTCAGAGGACGTGCGACAGCGCCGCTCCTCTCTCTTATCGCACGCGGCGTCCGCCTTACGCAAGCGACACGCATCTGTCTGCAGTCTAATCTGTCGCACTAGACGCTGCTCTCCTTGTATCGTGACGGAAGCGGACTCTGTGATGCTCTCCAAGCGCTTTCAAATCTGTTCATGGAAAACGCAGCAATACAGATTTTTCGAGCTTTGAAGGATCTTCATCTTTAGTACACGTCTCAAGAAAAGTTCATAGAATTTGTCGACCTGGATGAAGTGATCGACAATGTAAAATGGTGTACGATGTTCGAAATTCTGAGGAAAATAGGGTTAAGCCACAGGGAAAAATGGGAAATACACAAACTGCAGAGGAAGAAAGGGAATGGAATATATCCAGCAAATAATTCAGGACGTAGCTTGTAGGTGCTACTCTAAGACAAAGAGGTTGACACAGGAGAGCAATTCGTGGCGCGTCGCATCAAACCAGTCACAAGATCGACGACTCAAAAAATAAAAAATAAAGTAAGTCCCAACACATGTACCGACCGAATGCACTCCACTTTTCCCTAATCTGCTGAAAACTTTGTTCACTTTTCATGTCATCACCACTCCAAGTCCTCTCCTTCCTCTCACCTTCAATAATTATTCGTTGCAGAAAATTTCTTTAGAATATATAGGATGAGCCCGAGCTCCATTTCGGCGAACGTTCATGGACATTTTCTGTAACGGAAGAGAGTTAATGTTGTTGCAACTGATCCACTTACGGTTATTGTCTCTGTTCACTGATCAAATTACGGTAACATGCTCGTACTGACATTGTAGTAAACGCAGTTGCTGAACAGTTCAAAGAAAACTTGAGTCTCATTTCAAGTAAGTACCCCGCTCATACAATTACAGTAGGTGGTGACTTTAATCTACCCTCGATATGCTGGAAAAATTATGCGTTTAAAGCCGGCGGCAGGCATAAAACGTCATCCGAAATTGTACTGAATGCCTTCTCAGAAAATTATTTTGAACAATTAGTTCATGAGCCCACTCGAAGCGAAAATGGTTGCGAAAGCATACTTGACCTTTTAGTAACAAATAATCCTGGACAAATAGTGAGTATTGTGACGAATACAGGGATTAGTGACTACAGGGCAGTTGCTGCTAGGCTGAATACCGTAACACCTACAACCATCAAAAAGAAACGCAAAGTATATATATTTTAAAAAGATGATAAATTGCTCTAACGCCTTTTTAAGAGACAGTCTTCACTCCTTCCGATCTGATCATGTAAGTGTAGAAAAGTTATGGAATGTTCGCAAAGAGATAGTATCGACAGCAATTGAGAGTTATATACCACATAAATTAATAAGTGATGGTACTGATCCCCCATGGTACACAAAACAGATCAGATCGTTGTTGCAGAAGCAACGAAAAGAGCATACCAAATTTAAAAGAACACAAAATCCCCAAGATTGGCAAAGTTTTACAGAAGTTCGAAATATGGCGCGTACTTCAATGAGAGATGCTTTTAATAATTTCCACAACGAAATTCTGTCTCAAAATCTGGCAGAAAACCTAAAGAGATCCTATTCATACATAAAACACACCAGTGGCAAGTCGCAATCAATACCTTCACTGCGCGATAACAACGGTGAAGTTACTGATGTCAGTGCCACTAAAGCAGAGTTATTAAACACGGTTTTCCGAAACTCCTTCATCAAAGAAAACGAAGTAAATATTCCTCAATTCCAATCAAGAAGAACTTCCAAGATGAGAAACGTACAAATAGATATCCTTGGTGTAACAAAGCAGCTTCAATCACTTAATAAAGGCAAGGCCTCCGGTCCAGGTTGTATACCAGTCAGGTTCCTCTCAGAGTATGCTGATAAAATAGCTCCATATTTAGCAATTATATACAACCACTCGCTAACAGAAAGATCAGTACCTAAAGACTGGAAAACTTCTAAGTCACACCAATACCCAAAAAGGGAAGTAGGAGTAATCCGCTGAATTACAGGCCCATATAACTAATGTCGATTTGCAGTAGGGTTCTGGAACATATACTGTATTCGAACATTATGAAGTACCTCAAAGAAAACGATTTATTGACACATAGTCAGCACGGTTCCAGAAAATATCGTTCTTGTGAAACACAACTAGCTCTTTATGCTCATGAAGTAATAAGTGCTATCGACAGGGGATGTCAAATTGATTCCATATTTTTAGATTTCCAGAAGGCTTTCGAACACCGTTCCTCACAAGCGTCTTCTAACCAAACTGCGTGCCTACGGAGTATCGCCTCAGTTGTGCGACTGGATTCGTGATTTCCTGTCCGAAAGGTCACAGTTCATAGTAGTAGACGGAAAGTCATCGAGTAAAACAGAAGTAATATCCGGCGTTCCCCAAGGAAGTGTTATAGGTCCTCTATTGTTCCTGATCTATATTAACGACGTAGGAGACAATCTCAGTAGCCGTCTTAGATTGTTTGGAGATAATGCTGTCATTTACCGTCTTGTAAAGTCATCAGATGATCAAAACGACTTGCAAAATGATTTAGATAAGATACCTGTATGGTGCGAAAAGTGGCAATTGACCCTGAATAAGGAAAAGTGTGTAGTTATTCACATGAGTACTAAAAGAAATGGGATAAATTTCGATTACGCGATAAGTCACACAAATCTGAAGGCTGTAAATTCAATTAAATACTTAGGGATTACAATTACAAATAACCTAAATTGGAACGATCACATAGATAATATTGTGGGTAGAGGAAACGAAAGACTGCGATTCATTGGCAGAACACTTAGAAGGTGCAACAGGTCTACTAAAGAGACTGCTTACACCACACTTGTCCGCCCTATTCTGGAGTACTGCTGTGCGGTGTGGGATCCGCATCAGGTAGGACTGACGGATGACATCGAAAAAGTACAAAGAAGGGCAGCTCGTTTTGTATTATCGCGAAATAGGGGAAATAATGTCACAGACATGATACGTGAATTGGAGTGGCAGTCATTAAAACAAAGACGTTTTTCGTTGCGACGAGATCTTCTCATGAAATTTCAATCACCAGTTTTCTCCTCCAATTGCGAAAACATTCTGTTGGCACCCAACTACATAGGGAGAAATTATCATCACGATAAAATAAGAGAAATCAGGGTTCGCACAGAAAAATTTAAGTGCTCGTTTTTCCCGTGTGCCGTTCGAGAGTGGAACGGTAGAGAGACAGCATGATTCATTGAACACTCTGCCAGGCACTTTATTGTGAATAGCAGATACAGTTCCGACGTAGATACAGTTCCGACTCGAATGATATCAGCATGTTGATTTTTGGAGGTTTCTAGATGACACCTGTTAAGCATTTCTGTCTGTGTAGACTTATTTCGATGAACATGAATTGGGCTTAACGTAATTAATACTTCGGGTCTGAGGTCGTATAAACGCGCCGTCATCCACACCATGCCTGTTCGCCCTCAGAAATGATAGTCCTGTTGATGGTCTCGGTTCCTCCTAATGCGGCGGCTGGGGCTTTCTAATCTCCATGACTTTCGCTAGAAATGAATTACATTGAATGATTTGTCGTGCTATACGTACTTCTTCCCAATACGCCATCTAGCGCTGGTACACAAATGTACGCCCGTCTGCTACCACAACCAGAATGCAGGAGACCGAGCGTTTTGTGATAATATTCGATTTTTTTAAAAACAAGTGGGATATTCTTTAACATACAACGCTGATATCGCAGCTGAAGGCTGCTCCACTCACGTGTGTCCGCCACTGCATAATTACAGAGTTTTGTTACCTGAGGACGTTACAATGGCAAGATGCAAAGGATATGTGTAATTTTAGCCATGTTTCAGAAAGGAGGTTCGTCAAAGTTTAGTTGATGAAAAAGAAGGTTCAGTTCCTCGTAATTTGTGGATACGTAGTGGGCATTACAAAGTGCTGTATTTTGTGGGTTAAACCCTTAACAAATCAATAAATATCTACGTACTTGAAAAAAAATAAAAAATGTTTCACTACTGTATAAGTGTTGTCTTCAGTTTTTCCTATTATTGCCATAAGAACGGTAGGGTTTCCAAAGTTCTGTGTCAGTTCTAGATGAGTCTCATAGACTATCATCTTTAGGTACTGTTTTTCCGAGTATAGCATCTTAATTTCATTTAGTAGCCAACATCGTTCGGCGATTGATTTCGAGTTTTGTGGCATTGTAGAACTGTTTTTAACCTTTACATTAATATAAATTGGAATTAAATTGTTTTTTGTGGGTTTTGTTGAATTTTATGTGCTGTACCGTCTTATGGAGTCTCAGATGTATTTTCTTGAAGCTGTTGTACATGTTGACAGGGAATGCTTCACACAGCTGTATTAACATAACACAGAAAACACGCAAGAACCAACACTCGACAGCCAACCAATGATACATAAAGATGGTACGCCAATGAGAGTTGTTATTAACTTCAGGAAAGTCCCAAATACCAAACAGCCAAACATCTCCAAAAGTTAATTACAAAACACTATAAAATTGAAAACAACAGTACAGCGATAAACACGGGAAACCTAATAGAACACATCCAGAATGCATAGGTACCACACACTGCATAACTGATTTCATTTGATGTAGAAAATATGTATGCCTCCTTCCCTATCACAGAAGCAATAGAAATCATGGGACAAAATCTCACCTCCTACAGCAACCTTACCACAGAAGCAATATAAGAAATAACAAATATGCTCAGACTGACAAGCGAACAAAACTACTTTCAGTTCGAGAATGAATATTACCTACAAAGTGATGGACTGTCCATGGGATCCCCAATATCAGGAACATTAGCAAACATTTTCATCAGTCATCTAGAAAATCTGGTATTTGGAAAGATAACCACTAATTAAAGTTTTAAAATCGTATAACAGTACAGATACGTGGATGACATTATTTGTCAGATAGATAAGCCAAATTGAAATAATAGATGAACTCACTTGGAAATGAACAAAGCACATCAAAACTTAAAATCTAGACTAGAAAAAGAAAATCAAATAAATTTCTTTGAGATAATAATAATATAAGAAAATGGCAAACATGCATTTAACATATTTAGAAAACCAACATGCACAAACACAATAATACAGTCCACATCTAATCATCCCCACAATCAGAAGCTTGAAGCATTAAGATATATGTTACATTGATTAAAAAAATGGTTCAAATGGCTCTGAGCACTATGGGACTTAACTTCTGAGGTCATCAGTCACCTAGAACTTAGAACTACTTAAGCCTAACGAACCTAAGGACATCACACACATCCATGCCCGAGGCAGGATTCGAACCTGCGGCCGTAGCGGTCGAGCGGTTCCAGACAGTAGCGCCTAGAACCGCACGGCCTACAGGGATTAAACAAGATCCCAGTAATAAGAGGAACTATGAAAAAGAAATGAGTACAATCACACGAATAGCTAGGATCAATGAGTATGACACGCATGTAGTACACAGACTCAATCAAAAAATAAAAACACAAATACAAAACAAAACCAACACTTCCAGAACACAAGATAACGCACAGACTGCAAACTTACAACCACGCTCAACAAACACACACAATGACAATAACACACAGAAAAGAAGGAAATGGTACACTATGACTTATATACATAAATTAACACACAGAGTGGCAAACATACTAGAGAGGCAGGGCTTCCAAATAGCATATAAGTCTGAGCAAACCCTCCAATCACATGTAAGCCAACCAACTACCAACAGGAATAAATACCAGGGATCAGGAATATATAAAACTGAATGTCAAAGTTGTGATGCAGTATACATAGGCACGACACGCAGGAATTTTAAAACACGGTACAAAGAGCGTATCAGGTGTTGGAAGTACGAAACAAACCATTCCACATTTGCAGAACACTTAAAACACCATAACCACCATCCTACAAATATGGAACAAGAAATGAAAATAATGAGAATAAACAACCATGACAAATACCGTATACAAATGCAAGAAAACTTCCACAATCAGAAAGCCATCGCTGGAAACAAACTTGTGATAAATGAGCAAATACACATCAGTACAGACTCCCTACTACACTTCATAAAAGATAAGATAAGATAAAAATTGCCCCTCTCACGCAAGCAGCCAAAAAGAAAAATACATCTCTCTCTCTCTCTCTCTCTCTATCTATCTATCTATCTATCTCTCTCTCTCTCTCTCTCTCTCTCTCTCTCTCTCTCTCTCTCTCTCCCCCCACCCTTCGCATTCTGGACAGACACAAAAAAAGCTCACCAAAACAAATACTATTTTACACAAAACACACACACATACACACACATGCATACACAAGCAGATCACACATACTTCAAAAATTACTCTCGAAAGTTGGAAATGACATTGGATCTTTGACAATAACATCCGACAGTCGGTAACACAGACCAAAACATTGCATCAAAACAAGTTTCAGTTCCCACTGCTGTGAAATGTGGAAAACAAAAACACAAAGTGGCAATTATAAGAAGAGAAAAAGCACCAAAAATGGTACAGAAAAATAATATGTAGAAAATCGTCCACACAACCTGTAAGTAGAATTTAAAATATTGTACATCATAGCAAAAACCAACCACCAGGACTGTTTATAACGTATAGATACATTGCCCAAAAATGTAAACTAAATATTAAAAATATGTACATATTCCAGGCGAAATGCGTATGGCACGAAAATTGTGTTTCATTCAGTTGCTGTTAGACGTTCCAGAAAGTAATAACTATCAATATACCGTAATCTGTTAGATCATTTTTTTGTTAGGGTGAATTTTGAAAGTGTCGCAGTCTCTCTCCACAGGTGGTACACGAGCTTCGAAATGTCCATTTGCGTTCGTGGAACATAAAACGTCAGCGATCCATTGCTAGTAAAATAAAAGCTTAAGAGCATTAGCAGTACATCAAAAATTGCAAAAGAAACTGAGATTAATCAGTCGAAATAGTGTTAAGGTCGGATATTCGTATGAAGTGCTGGTAATTTGTAATGAATTAAATTATGTATAAACGTGAACAAACGTAAATACCTAAATGATACAATAACCGCTTCTCCTCTCCGTGATTTCACCTCTTGGATACGCCCACACTAATACACAAACGCGTATTTTACACCAACAGAACAGTAGTTAAAATTCACTTGCACGTGAAACTAGTTTATTTACATCAAAATGTGGTTTACGTCACATCTCAGATGCTATAGACCAAACAAATAATTTTCAGAATCCAATATGCTTCTCTACCTATTTGTAATTATCTAACCAATGGCGATAACTTCCCGTGTGTGTGTCGTGAACAGAGGCGCGAGCAGCAATTCGCTCTATAAATACGCAAAGGAGTCCCATCTCCGAAGCGTTGGTAGTTTCGTGTAGTACCTGCATATACCGCCACTGCCGCTTTGGTATGATGTGAATTCGCGTCGCACAGTATTAAGGACTTAGCTGAAGAGCAAGCAGTGGTTGTGGAGGGGGAAATGACCTTTCCAGGTTGTTCAGGATCAATAATGTCCAATTACCCAGCTAGCAGTGCAACGTAACTTGTGGAGATTCACGCTGCCTCTGTTGACGTGAGTTTCTCATGTTATTTATCTTAGTTACCAATTACGGCATTCTGTGTATTTTATTATATGTGGTGGCAATTAAACATTCCCGAGCGTGTCTGAGCACTTCACTGCCGTTCATTTTAAAGGCGCGCCACAGAAAGTGTGGTGTAAAATTGTGAAAGAGCCTGTTGGCGCTGCTGCTCGCTCTTCAGTTTACAGGCTAGACGATAATAACAGCGCCGACGTGAGCTTCCGGAAGGCTTGTTGGAGGGCGCTTGCCTAAGTTTGTCACTACGTACGGCGAAGGACATTTCTAGGAAGCAAAATCGCTCAAGACTGCCATAATTTCGCGTCCATCGGCATTCTTAATTGCGATAGCTGAAGAAGAGAGCAAAAGTTCTATGTGGAATTCGGATTGCGTGTGGGACTGTCTACCGAAAACCCAGCTTCGTCTGTCTGAAAAGGAGTAGATTAATTAACAACTGTTTTTAGAATGGTTTCCATTTTTTCTTGAATCTAACAGAACAAGACTTATGCTGTTACTGATGGATTCGCATGGGGCACATATTTCTCCACAAGTGCTTGAACTTGCTAGTGACAATGACGTCTATTTACTTACATTCCCTTCTCACACTACGCATGTGATCCGATCTCTGGACGTCGGCATTTACAAGGAGCCTAAGAATGCTTGGAGAGATGAACCGCACCATTTTATGGCAAAAAACCCATCAGAGAAAAGAAAATGGTTCAAATGGCTCTGAGCACTATGGGACTTAACTTCTGAGGTCATCAGTCCCCTAAAACTGAGAACTACATAAACCTAAATAACCTAAGGATATTACTCACATCCATGTGCGAGGCAGGATTCGAACCTGCGACCGTAGCGGTCACGCGGTTCCAGACTGTAGCTTCTAGAACCGCTCGGCCATCGCGGCCGGCCGAGAGAAAACAAATAAAAGAAACTTCCACACCATTTTCAAGCCGACTCTTGTAAAATTTTTGTCTGAGGAAAAAATAAAATTTGCCTTCAGGTCTCGTGGGAGTACCCACAGATCGGAACGCCTTTCCCCGAGAAAATCTGGCTCCGTCCGAGCTCAATGAGCTTCCTGATCGCAGGTAGGCCTACTAGTTTCTGATGCAAGCAAATCATCAAATGGGAGTTCGCAGGCAAATGCTACTGAAGTGCCACAGACTTTAGCAACCTCGTTATCTCAAGTTAGCATACTAAGAACACCAGCAGGACATATACGAAGGAAGATCACAAGAGCAAGTACTGATCAACCAAAGGCTAGGTTCATAAACGGATGTGAACCAAGAGCTCGGGCACTGAGCAGTCCACAAAGTACCGAAAAAAAAGGGAAGCGCTGTTTGGGATACAGCTGGACCTTCTAGAACGAGGAAACGATAGAAATGTTACAAAACAATTCCAATGACAATGACTGGACTTCTGACAATGTGGAGGCCAATATTCGACACAGGAACGAGAGAAAAATGGGAAGAAATGAGTGTGATGCTCATTCTGCCTCAATCCCTACCGTGAACTCTACAAAAGCGAATCACCAGTGGGATACATTTACAAACGTGATCTTTGTAGCTTCACGAATGAGTCAGGTGACATTGTTTGGCTAGGAATAAGTATTCTTTCAATATGTGCTGTTAAATTAATGGTACTTAGTTTTTTTTTTAATAACTATGAACTTTGATCCTGAACAACTTACTTGCTATGTGAAATGATGTTATTTATCGAATGACTGGATTAATCGCCAAATTAGGTAAATCGACACTACTCAGCCAAGAAGCACCTCAGTTGTCATCACGAGGCTAAATGCACACCGTTCCATTCCTCCCATCAAGAAAAAATCCCTCGGAAGGGGGTCGGGAGGGGAAGGTGGGTTAATGAACCCCTGCAAAGAAATTTTACTACTATAATTTACATTTTTACAAACATCAGTTACTTAAATTTCTAAAAAGTTAGAGACTAAATTAGCATAAAAACTAAGATTCTTTAAATGGCAAGAAATTCCAGAAAATTTCGAGCTGTTTTAGACTAATACCTTTCCCGCGTGTGCCTGAATGTTAGTCCATGTTGACTGGTTTCCAGCCGGGTGAAACCTGACGGTACCTCCTGCCAACAACAAATCACACGCAGTTCCGAGATACACTAAAACGACATAGAACACAACCACAGCCCAGAGCCACAACCATAGCGCAACCACCGCCAGCAGACGCAAGTGACAATATACCTGCGCAGCAACTCCGGCAGAAGCGAGACGTTACCGCACCGAACTTCCGCGAGTCAGCAGTCGGATCTGGGACACCGGCAAAATCTCAGGAAGCTACCGCGGTATGACCCACTACCGTGAGGGGACTTGCAGACCTCCTTCACTGACACACTGTCCGAGACTCTTCCGCATGGCGAAGAAATGCGACTGCGATGTCCTACGCTTGACCAACGCCTGACAGTGTATTTAACCCAATGATCCCGGGCAGCTGGGCAATGTTCAGGCGCCCAGTTTGTGTCGGGCGCAGCCACGGAGTCGACAACACACTTAAGCCGTCGGCACACGGACCGTGCATCCGAACGTTGAGCTATGAGCGTGCCGAGTTTCTGACGTCATAGCGTGGAAAGGCACGTTCGGGAGTCTTTCCGAACGTGCAGAGCAATATCTGGCTTGTCAGATATTCTGAGCGTGCGTCTGAGCGTTGACCAATGAGATGGCACAACGCCACCTACGTCACACGCACGCCGTCTCTCTCCAGTACAGAGTTGTGAGGCGCCATATTGGCATTCATTTCAAGCCTATACAGGGTGTTACAAAAAGGTACAGCCAAACTTTCAGGAAACATTCCTAACACACAAATAAAGAAAATAAGTTATGTGGACACGTGTACGGAAACGCTTAATTTCCATGTTAGAGCTCATTTTAGTTTCGTCAGTATGTACTGTACTTCCTCGATTCACCGCCAGTTGGCCCAATTGAAGGAAGGTAATGTTGGCTTCGGTGCTTGTGTTGCATGCGACTCATTGGTCTACAGTACTAGCATCAAGCACATCAGTACGTAGCATCAACAGGTTAGTGTTCATCACGAACGTGGTTTTGCAGTCAGTGCAATGTTTACAAATGTGGAGTTGGCAGATGCCCATTTGATGTATGAATTAGCACGTGGCAATAGCCGTGGCGCGGTACGTCTGTATCGAGACGGACAGAACGAAGGTGTCCCGATAGGAGGATGTTCGAAGCAATTGATCGGCGTCTTACGGAGCACGGAACATACCAGCCTATGACTCGCGACGGGGGAAGACCTAGAACGACGAGGACACCTGCAATGGACGAGGCAATTCTTCGTGCAGTTGACGATAACCCTAATGTCAGCGTCAGAGAAGTTGCTGCTCTACGAGGTCACGTTGACCGCGTCACTGTATGGAGAGTGCTACGGGAGAACCAGTTGCTTCCGTACCATGTGCAGCGTGTGCTGGCACTAGCAGCAGCTGATTGGCCTCCACGGGTGCACTTCTGCGAATGGTTCATCCAACAATGTATCAATCCTCATTTCAGTGCAAATGTTCTCTTTACGGATGTGGCTTCATTCCAACGTGATCAAATTGTAAATTTTCACAATCAACATGTGTGAGCTGACAAGAATCCGCACGCAATTGTGCAATCACGTCATCAACACATATTTTCTGTGAACCTTTGGGCAGGCATTGTTGGTGATGTCTTGATTGGGCCCCATGTTCTTCCACCTACGCTCAATGGAGCACGTTATCATGATTGCATACGGGATACTCGACCTGTGCTGCTAGAACATGTGCCTTTACAAGTACGACACAACATGTGGTTCACGCACGATGGAGCTCCTGCACATTTCAGTCGAAGTGTTCGTACGCTTCTCAATAACAGACTCGGTGACCGATGGATTGGTAGAGGCGGACCAATTCCATGGCCTCCACGCTCTCCTGACCTCAACCCTCTTGACTTTCATTTATGGGGGCATTTGAAAGCTCTTGTCTACGCAACCCCGGTACCAAATGTAGAGACTCTTCGTGCTCGTATTGTGGACGGCTGTGATACAATACGCCATTCTCCAGGGCTGCATCAGCACATCAGGGATTCCATGCGACAAAGGGTGGATGCATGTATCCTCGCTAACGTAGGACATTTTGAACATTTTGTGGTGTCACCGCCAGACACCACACTTGCTAGGTGGTAGCTTTAAATCGGCCGCGGTCCATTAGTACATGTCGGACCCGCGTGTCGCCACTGTCAGGGATTGCAGACCGAGCGCCACCACAAGGCAGGTCTCGAGAGACTGACTAGCACTCGCCCCAGTTGTACGGACGACGTAGCTAGCGACTACACTGACGAAGCCTTGCTCATTTGCAGAGCAGATAATTAGAATAGCCTTCAGCTAAGTCCATGGCTACGACCTAGCAGAGCGCCACTAGTAGTTTATTGCCTGAATCTACAGAGTCTCACTTGTATCGTCAATAGCGATGTACCAAGGATGGATTAAAGTTAAGTATTCCAGAAGCTACGTACTTTTCTTTATAGCATTCATTACGTATCCTGTTACAGACCTATCTCTTGCCTGCGTGAACTAAATGCATGCCTTTCGGCTACTTCAGTGGTGTGGCTGTCTTGCTATGCCACAACAGTTGGCGACGAGTCAAAAAAAAAAGGGTCTTGTTCTTTCTAATTGCTTACATTTACTTGTCATGGCTTCGCCGGATGTACTGTCCGAATTTTATCGCTTGCAGAATCAGCAGACGCAGGCGTTATTAGATGCCCTTGGACAGTTCGTCCAGGGTCAACGTGCACTGCAAAACGATGCGGCCGCCGCCGCTTCATCGCTACCGCAGCCACAACATGCAGTTGCACCCCCATTCCGTAATTTTCAAGCAGACGTGGAAACATGGACGGAGTGGTCACGCCAGTTTGGATTTCATCTCGCCGCCTACAGAATTCAAGGTAACGAGTGGCAGCCTCATTTATTGGCGTGTGTAGGGGTGCAAACGTACCGTGTGATAGTGAAATTATTTCCCCGACGCGACGTAGCAACTCTGTCCTACGAAGAAATTTTGTCTGCTTTAGATGCCTATTTCAAGGAAACAGTTAATGTAGTTGCAAAAAGGTATACTTTCTTTCGTAAAAAACGTATGGCCGGTCAAACTAATAGGGAGTGGGTTGCAACATTGCAAGACCTTACAAGGGATTGTGCTTTTGAGTGTGAATGTGGCCTCCCTTAGTCAGATACTATGGTACGTGATGCAATAGCACAGAGCGTTTCTGATGTTCGCATACGGGAACAGATTTTGAAACTAGTCAATCCCTCCCTTCAACAAGTGATAGACATATTGGATAGACAAGACACGCTTGACTTTGCTCAGGAATCATTTGCAACTTCCCCAGCCGTGTGTAACATTAACTGGCCCGCCGGGCGCGCTGCACGGACCAGTAAACTGCCCTCGCGCACGTCCACGCAGCTGCCGCCACGCTCTAAACCAGGTGTGCCGCGCCAGCATACAAATGCAGTGAAATCATGCCCGCGGTGTGCTACTAGACATTCACGTGACAATTGCCCGTCACACCAAGCTCTTTGCTTTTTCTGTAATAAGAAAGGACATGTTCAAAGTGTTTGCCAGAAAAAGCTCAGATCAGACAATCACAACCATTCCAGGCCTTTTGCTTCGCGCCGGAATTGAACCAAGAATACTCAGGCTCGTGGACCTTCACCCATGGACATTCATGTAGTTAATTCCACTTCGTCCAGTGCCACTGTCTCTAACAGTGACTGTGTTCGTCCCACACAAAGTGTGCGTCGACGTCGCTGGAAATCACGTCAATTAGCAAGTGATGCTGTACCTGTATCAGTTCAAATTGCACGAGACAGTCGCTCTTGTCGTCGGCAGGACAATAAACTTTGGACTTTAATGGCAAGGTCATACCATTCCAGCTCGATACCGGAGCTGCAGTTTTATTGCTCAATCACGACACGTACAGATACCGGAGCTGCAGTTTTATTGCTCAATCACGACACGTACAAACAACTGGGCAAACCTCCGTTGCGTGCCGCAAATGTTCAGTTAAATAGTTATTCCGGTCAGAATATCCCTGTGTTAAGACAGTGCAGCCTTCTTGCAACATATAAGGGACACACAAAACTTGTGTCATTTTACGTTCTTCGTTCTTCTTCTGCAGTGAACTTGTTTGGTTTAGATTTATTTCAATTGTTTAACTTGTCTATAGTAAATCAGGTCCTATCAGTGAATCAGACTGTGCCTTCAGACAGTGTTTCTCATCTGTGTGAAGAATTTGCAGACATTTTTGCACCGGGCTTAGGTTGCGCTCAGAACTATGAAGCACATTTGGAACTGAAAGTCAACACGCAACCGAAATTTTTCAGAGCGCGCAATGTTCCTCACGCATTGCGTGATGAGGTCGAAGGAACATTACACGATTTCGAATCACAAGGTGTGAGTGAATGTGCGCAATGCCTCTTCCATTTCAGCTCCGCTTCATCGCTTACGCCGTACAGGTGTTCCGTTCGTCTGGACGACGGAATGCGAACGCACCTTTCGCCAGTTGAATTGACGGTAGATGCATCGGATTTCGGGATCGGTGCTGTGCTTGCGCACAAAGATGGATCGCATGATCGCCCTCTTGCCTTTGCGATCAAATTGCTCTCGTCTGCGCAAAGAAATTATTCACAGATAGAGAAAGAAGCTTTGGCTCTCGTGTTTGGTGTTACTAAGTTCCATGATTTCTTGTATGGTCGTCACTTTACCATCATCACAGACTACAAACCTTTGACATCGCTTTTTCATCCGAACAAGCCTGTACCTCCGCATACAGCGAAGACCCCGCTGGTCTATTTTCCTCTCGCAGTACCGCTACGATATCTTGTATCGGTCCACTGCTAAGCACGGAAACGCCGATGCGTTGTCCCGTTTGCCTGTTGCTGAGGATAGAGCATTTGCTTCTTCCGAACTTGCTTGCATGTTCATTGATTCGGAAACCGATGAAGTGGTCGAATCGTTTCCGATTGATTTTCGTCATGTAGCTACAGCCACAGCTGCTGACCCGGTCCTTGCTACAGTTTTGCGTTTTGTTGCTACGCAATGGCCTTTGTCAAAGTCTCGGATCGAGGATCCGTTGGTTCCCAGATTTTTTGCTCACAAGGAGAGACTTTTTGTTCAACGTGGTGTTTTGTTGTTGCGTTCTGATAATGATCAGACCAGAGTCGTGGTCCCACGTTCATTACAGTCCTCTGTTTTACGGCTTCTTCACCAAGGACATTGGGGTATAGTGCGAACGAAACAACTTGCTCGTCAGCACTGTACTTGGTTCGGAATCGATGCTGCGATTACGAATATGTGTTCTTCTTGCATGGCGTGTGCCGAACAACAATCCGCACCGCCGCGGAAAGTCTTTGCATGGCCAAAAGCCACTTCCCCTTGGCAACGCTTGCATATCGATTTTGCTGGTCCATTCTGGAATGCTCGATGGTTGGTTCTGGTAGATGCCTTCAGTAATTTTCCTTTTGTTGTCCGGATGTCTTCCACGACGTCAACTGCCACCATCCAAGCGTTGTCTGCTATCTTTTGCATTGAAGGTCTTCCGCAGACTATTGTTTCCGACAATGGCCCACAATTCCTGTCCGCAGAATTTCAGTCATTCTGCCAGGCCAATGGTATTCAACATCTGACATCCGCGCCGTTTTCGCCTCAGTCAAACGGTGCCGCTGAACGATTGGTCCGGACTTTCAAGTCACATATGTTGAAGTTGAAAGAGTCGCATTCTCGGGAGGACGCGTTGTTGCTCTTTTTGTCATCGTATCGCTCTCAGCCCCGAGATGGTCGCTCGCCGGCTGAGTTGCTCAACGGTCGTCCTCATCGAACCTTGATGTCTTTGCTGCACCCGCCGGATCAGGTTCCTGTGCAGCGGCAGACTTCTGCTTTTACTCCAGGCGACGTTGTATTCTATCGCAACTATCGAGGTTCACGGCGTTGGCTCGCAGGGCGCATTCTTCGCTGCCTCGGCCGCGCGATGTATTTGGTTTTGGGGGCCTCTGGTGAGGTGCGTCGGCATCTCAATCAGCTGCGCCTCTGTCGTCGCACGGGTTCTGCCGCTCCCCGTCTGCTTTCAGCGACGGTGCCGTCCGGTCAGCGCCCTGGAGACCCATCTACTGGCTCGCCTCATCACCAGGTGTTACCGACGATGCCTTCCCTTTTGCCCCATGGCGACGCGCCGCCGCAGCCGGCGCCGCCCGCAGTGGACGCTTCGCTGCAGCCGCCACGCGCCTCCCTGGGTCACGCGCCGCCGATCGCTTCCCGTGACCAGCTGTCCTCCGCCATGGAACTCTTGCCCGGTCCGGACCACATGGCGTCTTCGCGCGTCGGGTACCACGACGCAATGGAGGTCGACCCTTCGGCCCCTCCTGTCTCTTTACGGGCGCATACACCGCATGTTGACGTGCACCCTGGACTAGGTTTTCAGGCGTTTCCAAGCTCCCCTCGGACCGAATGGCCGGGTACGGGTGGCACAGCCTCGCCTGTTGTTAGGCTCCCCACCTCATCGCATACGTCAACATGGGGTCCTCCCCACGGCGGGCGGAAGCCTTATAACACGACCGTTCGCCGATTTGCGGGGGAGGAATGTGGTGTCACCGCCAGACACCACACTTGCTAGGTGGTAGCTTTAAATCGGCCGCGGTCCATTAGTACATGTCGGACCCGCGTGTCGCCACTGTCAGGGATCGCAGACCGAGCGCCACCACAAGGCAGGTCTCGAGAGACTGACTAGCACTCGCCCCAGTTGTACGGACGACGTAGCTAGCGACTACACTGACGAAGCCTTGCTCATTTGCAGAGCAGATAATTAGAATAGCCTTCAGCTAAGTCCATGGCTACGACCTAGCAAGACGCCACTAGTAGTTTATTGCCTGAATCTACAGAGTCTCACTTGTATCGTCAACAGCGATGTACCAAGGATGGATTAAAGTTAAGTATTCCAGAAGCTACGTACTTTTCTTTATAGCATTCATTACGTATCCTGTTACAGACCTATCTCTTGCCTGCGTGAACTAAACGCGTGCCTTTCGGCTACTTCCGTGGCGTGGCTGTCTTGCTACGGCACAACACATTTCATGTGACAAAGTGTTTGAAGTCACGCTGGTACGTTCTGTTGCTGTGTGTTTCCATTCCATGATTAATGTGATTTGAAGAGAAGTAATAAAATGAGCTCTAACATGGAAAGTAAGCGTTTCCGGACACATGTACACATAACATATTTTCTTTCTTTGTGTGTGAGGAATGTTTCCTGAAAGTTTGGCCGTACCTTTTTGTAACACCCTGTATGTATACATGCCGTTTCTGAGCACCAGCAAAAACCCGTTGTTAACTGTGTGTTTCGTACCAATAAAATAATGAGAAACATCATATTCGTGGCAAAGGAATTATTGTAATTTGCGTATTATGAGAGTAGGTTATTTGAATGCAAGAACACACTGAATATCCACCCAAAGCGCATTGTTCTTGGTACAATTTCTTATAATTAAATTTCAATTAGTAACATAGCTACGATTAAGGTCTTTAGCAAGTGGTAACATATTATGATTTTATGCAATTGGTGTGTTGTTGGTTTAGCGTAGTGAGTAGCGACACTTCTCCTGTGTTGAGTTGTTTGGTGTAGGGGTGGTTCGCGTCTTGACACTTCCAAGTTTTTTTTTCCTAACATTGGAGTTTTTATTAGGTTCTGATACTTTGTTATTAGTTTAACACAAGTATATACAATAATATTTGATGTTATGTAAATATAGGTTCACCTTTTTTTGAGGGATGACTTTGTTCGATTGGCTTAATCTACAGGACTCAAAAATGTCATCAGTCCTTAAGCTTACACACTACTTAACCTAAACTATCCTAAGGACAAACACACACAGCCATGCCCGAGGGAGGACCCGAATCTCCGCCGGGACCAGCCGCACAGTCCGTGACTGAAGCGCCTTAGACCTAATCTAAAGGACTGCTTGCGCTACTTGTATAAAGATATCTTGCCCCTTTTTCTTTTACGCGTCGTAATTCACATGTTGCAAAGATTCTGCTACTGGTTGGAACAGTGATCAAGTAAGACTGACCTTGGGGTTTTACTAAAATGTGGGAATGATGAAATAATGTTTATCTTATGCGGAGAAGTATTCCACATTTGTAGCGCACTGTTTGTAATGGCACTTTCATAAGCCTATGTCCTTATTGATTGGACATGGTACTTTCCTTTCCGTGGACGATGGAGGAAATGTGCGTTTTAATTGAGCTAACGTGGGAATTTTACGCGCGCCCGTTGTGAACGCCGGCCGCAGTGGCCGCGCGGTTCTAGGCGCTCCAGTCCGGAGCCGCGCTGCTACTACGGTCGCAGGTTCGAATCCTGCCTCGGGCATGGGTGTGTGTGATGTCCTTAGGTTGGTTAGGTTTAAGTAGTTCTAAGTTCTAGGGGACTGATGACCACGGCAGTTGAGTCCCATAGTGCTCAGAGCCATTTTGAACCGTTGAGTAAACAGTGTGATCTACGAACTAGAAAGATACCTCAACTCCCGCTGGAGTGCGTTGCGATCGCATATACCACGTTGGGGCCCACGTACCGTATGCACAAGTCGCATCGTTCCTGAGCGTTCAGCAGCACGTTGAACTTGGCACGCTCAACGTTAAGGTTCGACAGCACGGTCCGTGTGCCGACGGCTTTACGATGCAGCCGCCCTCAGCACTGCCGTACTAGGAACTGTTCACCGCTGCCCGTCCGCTCGTCCCTGGAAGCCAACATTCCGTTGTTATCTCTACGAAACCGCCCGCCGACACGGATGCCTCCGTCTCACCGCCGGTGCAAGAAGAGAAGACTGCCCAGCTCCGTGCTGCTAATTTCCGTCGTCCCCTGACATAGCGTCGCAGCCAACGATGCAGGGTTTCAACATGTGTCCATAAAAATTCGATGTCAAGATTTCAAATTTTCTTTGCTGATTACCTCTTTCGGCGCATTATCGTGCCAACTCCAGGTTAATGTAAGCTTCTCAGTGTGCGACACTTATTACACTAGGCCATATTTTTTTTGTAGAACTGAGTCACCCTAGTTAAATAAAAGCCTAAAGAGAACATCATCTCCCTGGTGGCTCTGCGTACTGTCACGTCACCGGGAGCCCGAGCCATGACGTAAGAAGACGCTTCTGTTTGCTGCGCGACGCCAGCTCCCGAGTTTGGGGCTGTGACTCTATCGACTCAGCTCACAGCGTGTCAGCAACGCAAGTCAGCACGTACGTCCAGGACAACGTGTGCCCAGGCGCGTACGCACTCTGCCAACGAAGGCCAACCAACGACAGAGTCTGGGTTAGACCGATCGTTGGTCGTCATGTATTGGCGTTCAACATCTCATCCACACTAACGAAGCGCTTGGGGCCAAAGGATTCGGTGGTGTGGAATCGCAGTTGGCTCTGCTCACTTGCCGACGCTGCTCCCCTTTGGTTATTGTAACAAAGTAGCATTTTAATTACGATTCCACGGGGAAGACGATTTATCAGTTGTCGCACGTGCAGCGTTTATTTTACTGCAAGAAGCTGATCGTCAGAAAAAGAAGAAATGAAGAGGGTAGACTACCTCTCCTTCAAAAGGTAGGGTGTAGTATGGCTGTAAAAGATTAATGTCTCACCTTAACGCTCAACTGAAATATGGGCTAATTCATAATTTCTCTCCGTAATGAAAGCTACAGATTTCTAACTGTTATTGAATTGTGTAGGACCTAAAATTTCCAAAGACAAACACCTCTCTTAGGGGAGCTGTACCAGGTTTCTCTTTGCCGTTCGCTGGCCGAAAAGACGTCAATAAAGACTTTCTAACAGCTGAGATGTCACCATCCAAGCTTTCAGTATTATCGGTCTGATTTATAATCCCTGTTAGTAGGGGCCCATAAACATTCCCGTTCACTATAATAAAACTCTATCAGCTTTAATACTCTCTCCATATTCCACTCCATACGCCAGTATTTTTGAACAACGATTACACACAAAATTTGGAGTAAAACAGTCAGCGAGGAAGAAAGCGACTGTTGAAATTAAGTTTCTCACGACAGCCATAAGTCGCACTCAGTATGTTTTATTGATTGTTTTCTCTCTTTAATTTCATAACCACCAGCTGTACTTTAAACTGTACATTACAGAGTTTCTGATGATTCTTTTATTAAATTAGAGCGCGAAACCAGTCAGTAAGACATACCATGTACGACATATGGCTCTCCTGAAAAACTCAAATACATATCTGTTCTAGAGACACAACAAATCACTATTGGACCAACGAACATGCAACTCGGCGTCAGCGCTAGGAGAGGGGTCCCAACACCAAACAACCGCCAACGCTTTGATGTTACCCCCAGAAGACCGAATCGCAATCAAGGCCAACCGCTTCTTTGGTTCCGATTTCCCGCCCGTACACACTAAGTAAATCTCGGCCAGCGAAACTGCTGGCTGTCGTTCTTCGGCCTCTGTTGGCCTAGAGCAGGGATTCCTAGGGGTCGACATAAACGAAAACTGATTTTGGGGGTCGAGAAGTCTAAAAATCGACCCCTATTAAATTAACACAATTTCTTATTTAAAACTTTCAAGATAGGTAGGTACTGTATTGTTTATGTTGTGTTACGTGTACTGTTGTTGTTGTCTTCAGTCCTGAGACTGGTTTGATGCAGCTCTCCATGCTACTCTATCCTGTGCAAGCTTCTTCATCTCCCAGTACTTACTGCAACCTACATCCTTCTGAATCTGCTTAGTGTATTCATCTCTTGGTCTCCCTCTACGAGTTTTACCCTCCACGCTGCCCTCCAACGCTAAATTTGTGATCCCTTGATGCCTCAGAACATGTCCTACCAACCGGTCCCTTCTTCTTGTCAAGTTGTGCCACAAACTTCTCTTGTCTTCAATTCTGTTCAATACCTCCTCATTAGTTATGTGGTCTACCCATCTAATCTTCAGCATTCTTCTGTAGCACCACAATTCAAAAGCTTCTATTCTCTTTTTGTCCAAACTATTTATCGTCCATGTTTCACTTCCATACATGGCTACACTCCATGCAAATACTTCCAGAAACGACTTCCTGACACTTACGTGTACTAAGAATAATTAATATTTTTATATGAAATAGCATTGTTGTGGCTCGAAGAGTCACCCCTTACATAATACTATCAATCATGGAAGAGTGTAATGTGAAACAAATTACCCCAGGTGGACAATCCACCGCACCAAGGTGCGCAAGCAGACTATCGGATTCTGGGGAGTCTGCAGCATTGCACAGAGATGAATCGGGACATGATAAGACATCAAGCAAATTGAAATGTAAAAAAACAAGTTACATAGCTACTTTCAATGTAAACTCTCTTTTAAAAACAGGAAAATTAAAACATCTTACAGATACCCTCAAACATCATAGAATACTCATAACATCACTACAAGAAACTCGATACATAGATGAAAACAATTTTGATTCCGGAGGTTTCAGAATATACAAAGGAAAGGTAGGCAAAAGAATAATGAAAAACACACCCCACCTCGGAACGGGCTTTATAATAGATAAAAGTATTTTAGACTCCATTATCAGCTTTCAATCACAATCGGAAAGACTCTCCACACTCACTTTTAAATCTGCTAATAGAGCATACACAATTGTGAATGCACATGCCCCCATAAATGAAGACAATAGGAAAAATAAGGAAAAGGTGGAACGTTTTTGGGAACAACTAGATGACGTGGTGCAAAAGATCCCAGACAAACACAACATCATACTTACGGGGGACTTCAATGCTCAAGTAGGAAAAGAGAAGAAATACAAAAATATTGTTGGAAACTACCCAGCGCACAATAGAACTAACCAAAATGGAGTCAGATTAGTAGAACTCTGCCAAGCGCATGGCTTGATCCTGAAATCCACAGCCTTCAAGAGACTACCCAGAAAACAGAAGACATGGACCTCACCAAACCCACACTTGGGTGAATTTCAACTTGATCATGTGGCGATAAAATGGAAACACCATACAGAAATACAAAATGTCAAAGTACTCAGAGGAGCAAACTTGGTTTCTGATCACTATCTTTCTAAAATAAAACTCAAAATTATCCCCAAAAGGAAAGATAGAAACAGTAAACCCAAAAGCAGAAGATACGATCCAGAAAAGATAATGAATTCGAAGGAGTTTCCCCTCGCGACTCAAGATATAAGGAACCAAAATTGGGATAAAATGAAGGAAAGCCTACTAACCAAAGCTGAACAAATAGCACCTATAACCAAAATCAAAAAACACGCATGGTGGACAGAGGAATGTGACAAACTTATTGAGCAAAGAAAGAAAGCATGGCAACAGATGCAATCTCAGAAAAATGAATATAATAAGCAAAATTTCCTGAGTGTAAGAAAACTAGTGAGTAAAAACCTCAAAAGAATTAAAAAAGCACAAGAAGATCAACTCCTTTTGCAGATCAACGAAGACTTCAACAAAAACAAGACTAGGAGCTTTTACAGAACTTTTAAACAAAAAATAACCAAGTACAGCCCACCGACACTCCAATTACAAGATAAAAATGGTAATATTGCACACAACAACAGGGATAATTGCAAAATTTTGAGGGAATATTTCAGAAACCTTCTCAACTGTAAAGAACCAATTGAAAAAATGGATTTCAGCAACTCAACTTCAACAAGTCCTAACTCAGAACCACCCACCGTCGAGGAACTACAATCAATCATTTTGAATCTCAAAAACTATAAGGCTTCGGGAGAGAACCAAATTACAGCTGAACTGTGGAAAAATGTCAATAGAAATGCCATAGAATCTCTCCAAAACATATTTGAAGAAATAAGGAAAACAGAAAGAATTCCGGATGAATGGAAGATGGCCCTCATTCACCCAATTCATAAGAGGGGATCCAGAACAGACCCCAACAATTACAGAGGGATTTCGCTCCTTGACGTAACATACAAAATACTGTCTAAAGTCCTTTTGAACAGAGCAGAACCCCAGCTAGATTGTCAACTTGGAGAATACCAGGCAGGCTTTAGGAAGGGAAGATCCTGCCCAGAACAAATTCTAAACCTCAAAAATGTTATGGCCTACCAAAAATCGAGAGCAAAAGCGTATGTCATCACATTCATTGACTTTCAAAAGGTGTACGACTCCATAGACAGGGAATCTCTAATCTCCATATTAAAAGAATTGAACCTAGACAATAAAACTACAAACCTAATTAGAGAAACCATCACCAACACATACTCCAAAATTAAATTTATGGGAGAACTCTCAGACCTATTTGAGATAAAAACTGGAGTACGACAAGGTGATGGACTCTCTCCATTGTTATTTAACTGTGCCCTAGAAAAAATAGTAAGAGAATGGAACAAGAAAATCAATAGTGGAATCCGACTAGGAACAAAAAACAAAGGCATCAAGGTTAATTGCCTAGCATTTGCAGATGATATGGCCCTACTAGCTGAAACATGGGAAGAAGCCAAAGAACATATCCTCGAATAACAGAAACAAGCAGAGAAAATAGGCCTTAAAATTTCTTTTGAAAAAACCAAAATAATCACAAATATAAAAAAGCCAATGAAACATCTTAAAGTAAGAGACCAAAAGATCGAAATTGTTAAAGAATTCAAATATCTTGGTGAATGGATTAGCTGGAACGCCCTTGAGAAAAAAGCAATAGAATTAAGAAGAAACAAAGTTGAACTAGCCTTTCAGCTTACTAAAAATACTTATAATAAAAAGTCCCTCTCATGGAATTCAAAAATAAAACATTACAACACTGTCATTAAACCAGAAGCACTATATGCAGCTGAGACATTATCTATCACTAACCATGGCCCAATTGAAAGGCTAGAGATCAAAGAAAGAAAAATATTGAGAAAAATTTTAGGCCCCAAATTTCATAACGACAAACTAATTCATACCAAAAATGAAACACTCTACAAAACCACAGAAAAACTTTCGGATACAATGAGGAAAAGAAGAATTGAGTTTTATGGGCACATTCTCAGAATGAACCCAAATAGACTTACAAAAAGAATGTTTGACTACTTCAGGAATAAAAAATCCAAACCAAATTGGTTTATCCAAACAGAGAAAGACTTAAGAGAACTACACATCACAGAAAAAATGCTCACAGACAGGACCGCAAAAATGATAAGCAAAGACAGAAAAGAGGGATTACAGCTCCAAAATAGAAAGAAAAGAACGATTGTCATCTCTGATGAGGAAAGAAAAGCAAGATCAGAAAGAATGAAGCAGTACTGGGCGAAAAGAAAGGCACAGAACACACAGAAGTGATTGATTCAACGTACCCCAAAGTTGGGTGAAACGAAGAAGAAGCATTGTTGTAGTAATGTAAAGTCTCATGTTCGTACAAGACGAAAAACTCGGCAAGTCTGGTCTGTGTGGACAAGTTTGGCCATGCGGGTCTGAGGTAATAGTTCATTTTGGAAAATGGGTCACTTGTTTAAAATAGTTTGGGCATCCCTGGCTTAGAGTGTACGCGCCTTATATCGCAGGTCGCACGCTACGTCTCCGACGCCCCCCCCCCCCCCCCCCCCCCGCCCACCAAGTGGAAATACTCGTAATACGTGACATGCCAAAATGTGCCCTGATTTAAGAACGAACCTAAGTGATAGTCCAAATTAGACGGAAAAATCTAGAACTGTTACGTTCATCGATTGTTTTGCAGCAGCTACCCACCGTCTCCTCCATTCTTGCTCGCCATCATACGAACCCTGTAAACAGAAGCGTCCATTGCACGCCCACCAATTTTGTTTTCCAAGCTGATGAGCAAATGTCAGAAAGAAGACTATAATGTGTCTTCATTTTAATTACCTGTTTGGGTTAGTCACAATATATGTTTATCCGCTGATCCAGTAAAGAGCGCACAGCAAAGAGCGCGTATGTATCTGTGTCGCTACTACAGTTCAGTTGTTTTAATTCACTCGAACAGAGAAACAGGAGAAATGGACATAGAATTTTATTGTTAGCTTGTAACCAAAGGGACGTAAAGCTGATAGGATATCGAGATATCTGTAAAAGCTCTTTGAACGATCTAAAGAAATGCTGATCTAATCTGTAAATGAGGAAGATAAAAAATAAGTCTGTTGAGACTGTTGCATTTACGTCCAAAATTTTCTGTCTCATTAAATAACTTCCCCATACTTTTTTATGACATTACTGGTGAATGGAATTGTTTGTGTCCTCATGGCCTTGTAATTAGTGCCTGCAATCTTGGAAATTTTTGATGAATATTTCCACTTTTTAAATGCAAGATACAGTCTACGTATCGCTGGCTGGTAGTTCGCAAAAATACCGTACGTTGACTACGCGCGATATTTCATCCACAGAAGCACTTCCACGCCATAATACGTGACTTCAGTTTTTTCTGTGTAAGAGAATAGAGATGACTATTTTTAGCAAGTCGACTCCAGGTTCGGATACAGAGTCATCCCCCCACCCCCACCCCCCACCCCCCCGCCATCAAGTAAATTTTATTTCTGACCTTCATAATTATAGAGGATAACGCCCAAAACTGGACACCTATTTTGTTTTGGATATTTGAAAGATAGAAAATAGTAAAAATTTATGTTTCAAAGGCATGTAAAAAAAATGGTTCAAATGGCTCTGAGCACTATGGGACTGAACTACTGTGGTCATCAGTCCCCTAGAACTTAGAACTACTTAAACCTAACTAACCTAAGGACATCACACACATCCACGCCCGAGGCAGGATTCGAACCTGCGACCGTAGCGGTCACGCGGTTCCAGACTGTAGCGCCTATAACCGCACGGCCACTCTGGCCGGCAAAGGCATGTAACATTTCATTTATAGTGTTATACATCGTTTACACTGTACCCTTAGAAAACATAATTGAAACTTATTACAAAAAACCCTTACACTTAATGAATTTGAAAAAATTTAAAGTACGAATATTGTAACCTCTTCCAGAAGGTTATATAATACAATAAAAACGCACTTCAGCTGCCACTAATTTTCTTAAATTGCTTCACTAATGGTTTCGAAGCTTGAAGCTTCATCTTCAGGTGACACCAAAAAATGATGGGAACATATCTGGTAGCACCTCAAGATCAAACGTTAATTTTCGAAAACGGCCATGGAATACATTAAGAAAATTACTGGCAACTGAAGCGTATTTTTATTCTATAAATATATGTCTCAGCAGCGAATGTTCACCGGATCAAATATTTTATCTCTACGTTTTTCTTTGCTGAACCCATGAGACCTGCTATAGGATGTTTGAGTAGTCTTTCCTTGTGACAGTTGGATTTTGCAGTTTAAGAAAAAGACTATTCTACTCTTTCATAGCCGTTTCATCTCTGAAACGATGTTGATTGTTATTTCTTTATTACGTTTTTTTGTTTGGCCATCTTTCGCAGCAGCTGTTAAAATCTGGGACTACTGGTTGTCTGTCTTGAGCTGACTGCAATTTAAATAAAAAGGATTACACCAGACGCGTTTCGCTTTTATTTAAAAACTGTCTTCCGTGGTTATCCTGCAAATTGGATACATACGTCGGTACATTTTTGGTTCTTTTAGGTTAAAAATAGCGTTTTGTTTATAAAGTTGGTGTGCAAGTTACTTACGGTGTTTCTTCACATATTCTGCTCCTTCCCTCCTTGCCAACAGTGACTGACGTCGAAAGACTTCGATTCAAATTTGCACTTGCCACTTTTTGCCATTCTCCAGTATTTCTTGTGCTGCATTCCTTATGCTTCACTTTTGTAAAAAATCAAGAAAGAGATCAGAACAAACACACATCTGTCATCAACACAAGGTCTAAATACACTAACAAATAACAAAGTACAATAATAGGAACGACACAAAGTATGAAAGAGACGGAACGTAAAAGATGGTACACAATGACATACAACCACAAATACACAGAAGATCCAGTATTTTCATAAAACAAGGCATAAAAAAGGCCACCAAACTAACAACTCTATTCAGAAATGTTCACCAGAAACAATAGGAAAAATTGATCTATATCGGAAATCAGGAATATATCAACCGAAGCAATATAGGTATATGTGAATGAAGAGACACAGGTCAAACCAGGAGGGCATTTGACACCAAAGAACATGTAAGAGCGAGGAAATATACGACAAATCATTTCAACTTTTGCTGAACACTTACACCAACACCAACATAAAATTACAGCCAGAGAAACAACATGGAAATCGTAGAGATGAAAAACAACAAAAAGCACCTCCTCACCTTACAAGAAAACTATCACATCCAAAAAAGCGTAACAGAAAACAAATAACTCATAAGTGATCAGACTAATTTGGCAATCTTTAAACTGATTGACCACTTAATATAACATTGAATATACGCATATAGCCACAGGCTCCATTACCACTACTATCTCCTCCCACATTGTGTCTTTTAATCACCTCCCAAGCCCATCCCCCCCCCCCCCCCCCCCGCCACCCACGCCCAGAAAAGAAAAGAAAAAAATTGACAACCCACACCCACTCCTCTTACATCTCTACCTAACACACAAGAAAATTTCACAAATTTTCACTAACTCGGACACACACACACAAAAAAGCGTCGTTTTATAGGTTGGCAACACTCACAACGTGAACGAAAACAAACGAACAGACAAGCGCTGTTACTGTGCGAATGAGAAACAGTGAAGTGTAAATAATGCGGCGCAAGAAATACTGCAGAATGGCAAAATTTGCCAAGCGCAAATGTGAATCGAAATCTTTCGGCGCCAACCGCCGCTGGCAAGTAACTTGCACGCCATCTTTATAAACAAAACGCTGTTTTTAGCCTAAAAGAAACAAAATTTTACAGACGTATGTATCCAATTTGCAGAATAACCACAGAAGATGATTTATAAGTAAGAGCGAAACGCTGTAATCCTTTTTAATTAAATTGCAGTCAGCTCAAGACGCATAACCAATTGTAACAGCTTTAATTTTTTTGATGGACTCCAACCTCTTTGATCAGTCTTCCCCATTATCCTCTTAGGACCTGCAAGAGAATGACAAGGGAATTAGAATGTGTCCAATACACACAGACTTTATACGCGAAGAAATGACGGGGCCGGTATAAGCAATTGAAGGGGTCCATTTTATGTGACTACGCCCTCATTTTGTTAACCCAATAAATTTTAACCAACATCCAAATGAATAGGTTTAATCACAAAATCTTCAAATGTGTGTGAAATCGTATGGAACTTAACTGCTAAGGTCATCAGTCCCTAAGCTTACAGACTACTTAATCTAAATTATCCTAAGGACAAACACACACACCTATGCCCGAGGGAGGACTCGAACCTCCGCCGGGACCAGCCGAGGTTTAATCACATACATTACCCTTAAACAACATCATTCAACAACACATTTAGGCTGAAATTTCAACTGCTAACAGCTACGATAAATAAAAAAAATGTAGCACAATGTAAAAGCTTTTCCCAGTGTCAGAACAAATAACGCGAACTGATAAGCAGCAAGTGAAGCGACCCACTTGCGCATTATTGCTCCAGAATGGTGGAAGCCCAAACTACTATTTCCACCTGATCCCACAAGAGTTCAGAAGAATGCATAGCGAAGACAACAGGTTGGCAGCTTTGGGGGTGGTGGGGGGCGGGGGGAAAGCCACTTTAGGGCACTTTGTACTACATATATCGGTTTCTAAAATTTCTCTGGTAACTTCCGGAGAATGAAATAGCATGAAAACAATCTTCTAAACGACAACGAATTCTGGAGAATATCAAGCAACACAGAATACTTGTCAGTACTTGCCCCTTTGGCAACCCATGTGGATGAGGTTTCGGCCTTACTGGCAGCGTAAAACATTCCAGCCAGTAAAGGCGTCAGTTCACAAGCTGTCTGTTCCTGCAGACAACGACAAAGCCTATGCGTTTCCGAAGTCCACCAAGAGAACGAGAAGAGCAAGAGAAGATGAGTGAGGCAACACAAAGATCCTCCTCCAATAATCATTGTGGAACATATGCGAAAACGACAGAAAGAAACGCCATTCCCCCTGTTATACGCTCACATAGCCATAGTGGAATCTGCACTTTCACTCGTTATGTTTGTTAGTGAAACATTGACGATGGTTAGCGCACGATTTTACGAGGGGACTTCAAAAGATATGTTACACACTATTATGGGTGGCCAACAACTTTTATTGAACGATCCACTACCCTTCAAAGTGATAGGCTGCATGGCATTATTTTTCAACACAGTAACCAGGTAACCCTAAGCAAAAGTCGAAATTTTCTACCAATCTTTCGGATCCTCTACGATACAAATCAGCTCCTTCAGTAGTTCAAGAATCCCTGTGTGAACGTCCCCATCATTGGAAAATTCCTCTCCCTCCCCCATTTCCCTCCAGATGTTCTTTCAGCTTGCCGGAAAGATGAAAATTGTGTGGCGCACGATATGGAAGTACAGATCAGCAACACTACCGTCTGTCCTGTCTTGGTCAAGTTTTGGCACTTTTTTACTACTCTACTGCTGGACATTCGATTTAGTCCTTCTACCGCCAAAATCTGTGTACAATTTAGACGAAAGACATTTTAAATATTTTACTGTTATTATTATTATTAATATCCAAATTTTCTGTGGCACGTTAAAAGTGGTAAAGTAGTGGCGACGGGGGGGGGGGGGGGGGGAGGGAGGGGGCAAGAAAGTAACAAACTACCCCTACCCCTTACCCTAAGAACTAATCCCTGCTTCTGCTCCTACCGAAGACCTGCTGAATAGTGAGGCATCGCTCCTTGTTGCGAAAAGAGAAAAGAAATCACCTCAAAAAAATATTTGAAGTGTTATTCGAAAGTTCAAACGATGGATAACCGAAGCTCTTTGTCGAATCACAGTCCAGCTGGCCTTTCACACGCTATGCAAAGGATTAACGAAATAATTGAAAGCTTCAAAAGTTGTAAAAGACGTTTCATCTTGTTGTCCGTCAAAAGCAACAAAGAATATGGATGGTTTAAATTCAGTAAAATGTCAGATTGCCAGACAAACTTAACGGCAATTTTGGTGTGGCTCTTATTTTTGACACCAGATTACCAAAAGAAAAGAATCCATGCTTTAAGAGAAAAGTTTCGTAACTATTTGGATTTTATACGCCATCATTTTGATAACTGTAATATTTATATCAAATTCGTAATTAGCATAGTCTGAAATCACGAGATACTAATTTTCGAAAAAATAACCATATTTGATTCATCATCCGTCCACCACATATGTCGGTTGTTTTTGAAATTCAAATCACAATTTTACCAATTCCTGTCCAAGTCAACCGATATTTTGAATTTTGGCCATGTTTCCGGAATTCTGACCGATTATACTCCGTCGCTAACGGTCTTGGTGGCAAAATGTATTGTTTTCGGACAGGTCCCACCACACCTATTTTATTGTTGGTAGTATGCATAACGAGTTGACCGTGTCCTGCCAATCTACACTGAGGAGGTGGCACAGCGAAGAACGCCGACTGTGATCACCCTTGCAGTGCTTCAGAATCTCGTGAACCGTCTCGTAAGGTGAATATAAAGGCGTAAACACATTGCACTGATAGGACCACCACGAGTACATGAGTCTCACTCACCGTCATTCGGGTTTCGTCTCCCGATAGCGCACCGAGCGTTACCGTGTTGTTTTTCACTAGTACCTTCAGCGCGAAGCTATAACTTCGTTATCACCGCACCCACTAATGAACCAAGAAATGACGACTAACTAATGTACGTAATCGTAGCAAGCCGCGAACTACTTATTCAATTACACTGACGGAAAGAGACCGACACCAAGAAAAAATTAATGCAGAGTAATGAAATTTCTGAAATACATTTCTATAGGTAACATATTGAAACCTTCCAATCTCCTCTATATCTCTTTTGTTACGCAACCTTCCCTTCTACAATAACCTATGAAACCTTCCTTTAGGATTTCTATCTCTTGCTTAATAATAACAAATGAAATCTTCCCTTTGAAATTAATTCTCTTTCTCAATAATAACAAGTGCATTCTTCGCATACATATTTAAATGCTGCTTATTAAAAGTGATTTGCTGATTTTATATACTTACTCTGTTTTACTATACTCTATTAGCTGTTGTTGGGCTGTCATAATAAGTGCCTGTATTTATTACCAAAGCTGACGTTATTCTTTAATAACGAAGCTGACGTTATTCTTTAATTAACTTGACTGAAGTTACGTAATTCATAGTTAAAGCTTTATCTTGACGGCAATAAAATTTTGCAAAGTTTTACGTTGATGGTTTTTGGGATGGATTATAATCAGTAATGCAATACTGCTGGCAAAAATTAATTATATTCTGAAAACGATTATCAAATATTTACTGTTGGTAATGAAATGATTTTACAAACGTTCAAATGGTACTTACTTTTTACAATAATCGTACAACTAGCATTGCGCAAACATACCTTCACTAGTCTCGAGTTTCTCAAAAACAAAAAACAAAAAAAAACAAAAAATTCAATAATATTAGTTCCTCTTATGATACTAGTTAGCTGATGTCTCTGTACATCCGTTTATAATCCTCTTGTTAATCATAGCTGGTGGCTGGCAGGCGCACCGCTCCCAACAATACTTTGGTGCAGACATTCCCTGCTACCACAATTATTTCCAAAATGACAAATAATAATTATTCTTACTGAGGTGTTGGCATAAGTGCCAACACCGTGTTACTTGAGGAGACCGAAATGCACGCGTTTAAACTCACGCAGGCTGGCGTGAGGTCTGAAACAGGATACGTAATGAATGCTATAAAGAAAAGTACGTAGCTGCTGGAATACTTAACTTTAATCCATAATTGGTGTACATCGCTCTTGTACAGATATAATCTCCATTTCAATATACTTGGTGATGGCGCCTTGCTAGGTCGTAGCAAATGACGTAGCTGAAGGCTATGCTAACTATCGTCTCGGCAAATGAGAGCGTAATTGTCAGTGAACCATTGCTATTAACATCGGCTGTACAACTGGGGCGAGTGCTAGTACGTCTCTCTAGACCTGCCGTGTGGCGGCGCTCGGTCTGCAATTACTGACAGTGGCGACACGCGGGTCCGTCGTATACTAGCGGACCGCGGCCGATTTAAAGGCTACCACCTAGCAAGTGTAGTGTCTGGCGGTGACACCACACTTACTTAATCCTATTAATAAAATATAAACATCTTTCATAAATTGTGGTTTGACAATAGACAATAGCAATATACACGTCTTACAATATTTAAGTTATTAACGTTGCAAGTTCACAGGCTATACAAGCGCAAGAAAAGTCACTGGGAATATGAAATGCTGGTACATTAATAAGCGGTGTAAACGCCAGATTGTTGAAGGCAGACATGAAAACGTGCATGCTTTGTGTCGTACACGTGGCCGATTTCAATTCGTCGGATCGAGTGCCGTGCCTGTTGCACTTGGTCGGTCATTTCAGGGACGGTTAATGCTAGCTGTGGACGAAGCTGGAGTTGTCGTTCGATGATGTCCCATACGTGCTCGGCTGGAGACAGATCCTGTTATCGAGCAAGGCAAAGTAACATGTCAACACCCCGTAGAGCGTAGCAGGTTACAACAGTGGTCTGTGGACGAGCGTTATCCTGTTGGAAAACGTACCCTAGAAAGTTGTTCATGAATAGCAGCACAACAGGTCGAATTACCAGACTGACGTACACATTTATAGTCAGGGCGACTGGGATAACCACGAGAGTGCTCATGCTGTGTGTCTAGCATACAACAGGTCGGTTGCAGGCGCTCACCTGGCCTCCTGTCACTGTCTCCTGTCACTAGATTTCATCAGGAAACACGACAGACCGCCATTCCGCACTCCAATGAGCTATCGCTTGACACTACTG
Source organism: Schistocerca serialis cubense (assembly GCF_023864345.2). Taxonomy (NCBI): domain Eukaryota; kingdom Metazoa; phylum Arthropoda; class Insecta; order Orthoptera; family Acrididae; genus Schistocerca; species Schistocerca serialis. The sequence continues at coordinate 173,602,851 of NC_064642.1, forward strand.
AACCCGCAAGTGGCGGTGGTTTGGTGTCAGTGGAACGCTACAGGTGGTCCGGCTCGGAGCTGCCCTTGAAGTAATCGATGTGTAACACTTCGTTGTGTCACTGTAGTGCCAACTGCTGCTCGAAATGGTGCTGCAGACGCAGTACGATGTACCACAGCCACACGCTCAACACGACGGTCATCCCTCTGGGTAGTGCCATGTGGCCATCTGGAGCCCGGTCTTCTTGCGACGATACCTTCTCGTGAGCACCGCTGCCATCAATCACGTACAGTGGCTACATCCCTCCCAAGTCTTTCTGCAGTATCGCACAAGGAACATCCAGCTGCTCGTAGCCCTATTACACGTCCTAGTTCAAAATCAATGAGCTGTTGGTAATGGTGTCTTCGTCTTCTTTAAGGCATTCTTGACGCTCACGACCGTAACAGTGCGTATTTGAAGGGAACCTGATTTGCGTCCTCATGTCGGCGCTACAAGAGCCAGTCTTATGTGACCGACGCGAAAAAAACATAGACGTCATGTTTCAGGTGTAGAAACACGTACACAACCTTTCTTTTATCTCCTACAACTCATTCTTGGCGTTGGGATTTCTATTTTCGTCGGTGTGTATATTCATTCAATGGCAAGTGGCAGGCGGTCAGGATTTTACCAATGTAAAAGCAATATGCCCATCGGACATAATCTAGAAACTATTTAGTTAGAAAATCGTAAATTGTCTGTACTGAAATGACCTACTTTAGGTAACTTGCCATGTAGCACAGAATATCTATAGAGGCGGATCAATGTTGCAAGAACAGTGCACATTGAAACTTGGAGAAAGTTCAATATCAAACGATATCCTTATCCGTATGCATGAGATCTGTTTTTCTTGTGACTGTTGGTCACAAAGGTGAAAATAAAGTAATACGGAATCCCTAACAAAATTATTTCGGACATTCACAGGACACACGTTGCACAGCGACCATAAGATTTGAGCTGTTTTTACACAGTATCGTATAACAAAAGAAAAAACAGAATAACAAGATCTGACGATATAAATAACTTTTAGTAGTGAAGAAATGTATGTCTAATCGTTGCATAATAGTTGTTGTTGTTGTGGTCTTCAGTCCAGAGACTGGTTTGATGCAGCTCTCCATACTACTGTATTTTGTGCAAGCTTCTTCATCTCCCAGTACCTACTGCAAACTACATCCTTCTGAATCTGTTTAGTGTACTCATCTCTTGGTCTCCCTCTACGATTTTTACCCTCCACGCTGCCCTCCAATACTAAATTGGTGATCCCTTGATGCCTCAGAATGTGCCCTACCAACCGATCCCTTCTTCTGGTCAAGTTGTGCCACAAATTTCTCTTCTCTCCAATTCTATTCAGTGCCTGCTCATTACTTATGTGATCTACCCGTCTAATGGTTCAAATGGCTCGGAGCACTATGGGACTTAACATTTGTGGTCATCAGTCCCCTAGAACTTAGAACTACTTAAATCTAACTAACCTAAGGACATCACACACATCCATGCTCGAGGCAGGATTCGAACCTGCGACCGTAGCAGTCCCGCGGTTCCGGACTGAGCGCCTAGAACCGCTAGACCACCGCGGCCGGCTCTACCCATCTAATCTTCAGCATTTTGCTGTAGCACCACATTTCTAAAGCTTCTATTCTCTTCTTGTCTAAGCTATTTATCGTCCATGTTTCACTTCCATAAATGGCTACACTCCATACAAATACTTTCAGAAACGACTTCCTGACACTTAAATCTATACTCGATGTTAACAAATTTCTCTTCTTCAGAGACGCTTTCCTTGCCATTGCCAGTCTACATTTTATATCCTCTCTACTTCGACCATCATCAATTATTTTGCTCCCAAAATAGCAAAACTCATTTACTACTTTAACCGTCTCACTTCCTAATCTAATTCCTGCAGCATCACCCGATTTAATTCGACTACATTCCATTATTCTCGTTTTGCTTTTGTTGATGTTCATATTATATCCTCCTTTCAAGACACTGTCCATTCCGTTCAGCTGCTCTTCCATGTCCTTTGCTGTCTCTGACAGAATTACAATGTCATCGGCGAACCTCAATGTTTTTATTTCTTCTCCATGGATCTTAATTCCTACTCCAAATTTTTCTTTGTTTCCTCTACAACTTGCTCAATATAAACGTTGAATATCATCGGGGAGAGGCTACAACCCTGTCTCACTCCCTTCCCAACCACTGCTTCCCTTTCATGCCCCTCGACTCTTGTAACTGCCATCTGGTTTCTGTACAAATTGTAAATAGCCTTTCGCTCCCTGTATTTTACCCCTGCCACCTTCAGAAGGTGGCATAATAGTAGCAGTAGTAATAATAGTAATACTAGTATTAGAGCACATGCCCGCGAAAGGCAAAAGTCCCGAATTCGAATCTCGATCCGGAACACAGTTTTCAATCGCCAAGAATTTTCATGTCAGCGCACACTCCACTGCAAAGCGAAAATTCATTCTAGAAATAATCCCCCAGGCTGTGTCTCGGCCGAATCTCCGTAGTATCCCTTCCTCCAGGAGCGCGAGTCTTGCAAGGTTCGCAGGAGAGCTTCTGTGACGTTTGGAAGGTAGGAGGTGAGGTACCGGCGGAAGTAAAGCTGTGAGGAAGGGTCCTGATCGTTCTTGGGTAGCGCAGTTGGCAGAGCACTTGCCCACGAAAGGCAAAGATGCCGAGATCGAGTTTCGATACCGGCACACAGTTTTAACCTTCCAGGAAGTTTCAATAGTAATAGAATATTATACATCCATAAATTATTTCTGCAACGGTACTGGATATGTCATGGTATTACAGTTAAACAACACAAATATAAAAACATTATTCATTTATAGGCATTTACATACTCATAGGTCTAAACTGACAATGATTCGGGAGGTGGCCAGCCGTTGCCTTGTAGTAGTAACAGTCCCAGCAGTTGCCTGAAGTATTCTAGGGAAACCTCAGAACACCTAAATGAGGATGGCCAGTTGGTAATTGGAGCTTCCATCTTCCCGAATAAAAGGCTAATCTGTTCAAAAATGTGCAAACACTTTCTGTTTATCCCTAGTGTAGAAATATTGTTTAGTATAGAAATTATTTAATAATGTAAAAGGTTAGAGCTACACAGTTTATTTCTCACTTCCACTCATTGCACACACACTATACACACCCATCAGCTGACATTAGGGCCATAGCGACAGTGTTTCGTATGTCATATTGCGCGCCGCAACTTTCCGTTTGCTTGCCTGAAAAACCGACTCAGCTTCCCTCCATAACGGGTGACATGGAGAACTCAGAAAGAGGATAAGATGCTTGAGTAATACATTGCAGGTCTTTGGGAATAAGGTTTCCCAGAAAAGAAAGGAAGATGTTATTGTGCTCAAGTGTGTGAAGCTTCATAAGTATTTCATTGTGTTACGTTTTTCACGAAACCCCTAATTCGGTTATGTAAGTAATTCATTACTGTGAATAATGTGTTGCTTAACAGGTACTTTTTAACGGTATTTTTCAGTAACTTTGTTTTACTAATCTCATTCGGGACATTATTATACAGTTTTATTCCTAGGTTTTTTACGTTTATTCTTTTCTCCAGCGTTTATCCCGGTAAGCGAGAAATCTGTCTCGTAAAATTTACTAATTTCATTTCATTATATAACTTTGTGGCCCGACGGCTTTCCTGAAGACACAGTCTTCAAAGTAACCTGTGGGAGGGAAGTTGTATGCACCATCAATCCGTGTGTCGTGTAAACGCAGTGCTGCGTATTGTCGTATTTTAACTAATTGGTATCGTATTCTCTGGGACCAGTCTAACATTCGTCTGAACGAGGGTAGGAAACCGCCTAAAAACGACACCCAGGCTGGCCGGTGTTATCAGCCCCTGGTCGTCAATATGTCGCCTGGATTTGTTCTGGATCTCGTTCAGCGTCTCGTCTTGTAGGTTATCTCACTCCGCGTTGCATTGTACGAGCAGGTGAGTTTTATGTTGATTCTTTCTTGGTATATGTTGAAAGTCTCTACGCTCGAATATCTTGGTAGTGTAAGCCAAATGAAAATTGCACCTGAGAACATCGATATAATTGGATTCTTCTCGGTAGGAACCATCCGTGTAATGAACCTGTCAGTGCAATGCGGGTAATAATCAAACAATAGGAATATACACTTTAAGACAAAAAAATAGTGGTTCCATCAGAATCTGATGGAAATCCATAGATGACCTCTGCACATGTACAGACAAACAAATGCTTGCAATCTCAGAGAATTTGGAGATTTATTCAAGAGAAAGAGCTTGACAAAAATTAAGTAAGTCAATAACAGATTGGTCCACCTCTGGCCCTTATGCGAGCAGTTATTCGGCTTGGCATTGATTGACGCAGTCCTACTGATGGCTTTTGTGCCAGAATCTGTCCACCTGGCGCTTTGAATCGTCAGAATCCCGAGATGGTTGGGTAGCTCTGCCCATAATGCTCTAAACGTTCTCAGCTGGGGAGAGATCTGGCCACCTTTGTGGCCAAGGTAGAGTTTGCTAAGCACGAGGAGCAAGCACGAAGCAGTAGAAACTCTCGCCGTGTGCAGGTGGGCATTATCTTGCTGAAATCTAAGCCCAGGATGCCTAGCCATGAAGGGCAACGAAATGGTAGTATAATATCGTTGACGTACCGCTGGGCTGTAATGGTGCATCGGATGACAACCAAAGGGGTCCTGATATGGAAAGAAATGGCACCCCAGACCATCAGCCTGGTTGTCGGCCGGTATGGCGAGCGAGAGTCAGATTGGTATCCCACCGCTTCCAGGGCGTCTCCAGCGACATCTTAGGTCTGGGACCCTTTTTTTCCATCAATCTACTGACAGGTTTGATGCGGCCCGCCACGAATTCCTTTCCTGTGCTAACCTCTTCATCTCAGAGTAGCACTTGCAACCTACGTCCTCAATTATTTGCTTGCCGTATTCCAATCTCTGTCTTCCTCTACAGTTTTTGCCCTCTACAGCTCCCTCTAGTACCATGGAAGTCATTCCCTCATCTCTTTGCAGATGTCCTATCATCCTGTCCCTTCTCCTTATCAGTGTTTTCCACATATTCCTTTCCTCTCCGATTCTGCGCAGAACGTCCTCATCCCTTACCTTATCAGTCCACCTAATTTTCAACATTCGTCTATAGCACCACATCTCAAATGCTTCGATTCTCTTCTATTCCGGTTTTCCCACAGTCCATGTTTCACTACCATACAATGCTGTATACCAGACGTACATCCTCAGAAATTTCTTCCTCAAATTAAGGCCGGTATTTGATATTAGTATACTTCTCTTGGCCAGAATTGTCTTTTTTGCCATAGCGAGTCTGCTTTTGATGTCCTCCTTGCTCCATCCGTCATTGGTTATTTTACTGCCTAGGTAGCAGAATTCCTTAACTTCATTGACTTCGTGACCATCAATCCTGATGTTAAGTTTCTCGCTGTTCTCATTTCTACTACTTCTCATTACCTTCGTCTTTCTCCGATTTACTCTCAAACCATGCTGTGTACTCATTAGACTGTTCATTCCGTTCAGCAGATCATTTAATTCTTCTTCACTTTCACTCAGGATAGCAATGTCATCAGCGAATCGTATCATTGATATCCTTTCACCTTATATTTTAATTCCACTCTGAACCTTTCTTTTACTCCCATCATTGCTTCCTCGATGTACAAATTGAAGAGTAGGGGCGAAAGGCTACAGCCTTGTCTTACACCCTTCTTAATACGAGCACTTCGTTCTTGATCGTCCACTCTTATTATTCCCTCTTGGTTGTTGTACGTATTGTATATGACCCGTCTCTCCCTATAGCTTACCCCTACTTTTTTCAGAATCTCGAACAGCTTGCACCATTTTATATTGTCGAACGCTTTTTCCAGGTCGACAAATCCTGTAAAAGTGTCTTGATTTTTCTTTAGCCTTCCTTCCATTGTTAGCCGTAACGTCAGAATTGCCTCTCTCGTCCATTTACTTTTCCTAAAGCCAAACTGATCGTCCCCTAGCGCATTCTCAACTTTCTTTTCCATTCTTCTGTGTATTATTCTTGTAAGCAGCTTCGATGCATGAGCTGTTAAGCTGATTGTGCGATAATTCTCGCACTTGTCAGCTCTTGCCGTGTTCGGAATTGTGTGGATGATGCTTTTCCGAAAGTCAGATGGTATGTCGCCAGACTCATATATTCTACACACCAATGATTTCCACTTAGCCCAATGATTTTAGATATTCTGATGGAATGTTATCTATCCCTTCTGCCTAGGACAAGAAGCATTGGCGGCCGAAGACTTCCGGCGTAAGAAGTCAGCCTCATTCTGCCAACGGCCTTGTCAAAGAGGGCGGAGGAGCGGATAGAGGTTCAGGGCACTCTCTTGTCCTAGGGGTGGGAAATTGCCCCTAAAGGCGGAAGAATCAGCAATGATCAACGACATGAGGATGCAGAAGGCAATGGAAACCACTGCATTAAAGACACGTAACGTGTATCCACAGGACATGTGGCCTGTATTTGAAGAAGTGTCATTATGATTTCTCAATTGGCAAAAGATTCCGCAATAGTCCCCCATTCGGATCTCCGGGAGGGGACTGCCAAGGGGAAGGTTACAATGAGAAATAGATTGAATAATCAACGAGAGGATAACGTTCTACGAGTCGGGGCGTGGAATGTCAGAAGCTTGAACGTGGTAGGGAAACTAGAAAATCTGAAAAGGGAAATGCAAAGGCTCAATCTAGATATAGTAGGGGTCAGTGAAGTGAAGTGGAAGGAAGACAAGGATTTCTGGTCGGATGAGTATCGGGTAATATCAACAGCAGCAGAAAATGGTATAACAGGTGTAGGATTCGTTATGAATAGGGAGGTAGGGCAGAGGGTGTGTTACTGTGAACAGTTCAGTGACCGGGTTGTTCTAATCGGGATCGACAGCAGACCAACATCGACAACGATAGTTCAGGTATACATGCCGAGGTCGCAAGCTGAAGATGAACACATAGAGAAAGTGTATGAGGATATTGAAAGGGTAATGCAGTATGTAAAGGGGGACGAAAATCTAATAGTCATGGGCGACTGGAGTGCAGTTGTTGGGGAAGGAGTAGAAGAAAAGGTTACATGAGAATATGGGCTTGGGACGAGGAATGAAAGAGGAGAAAGACTAATTGAACTCTGTAACAAGTTTCAGCTAGTAATAGCGAATACCCTCTTCAAGAATGACAAGAGGAGGAGGTATACTTGGAAAAGGCCGGTAGATACGGGAAGATTTCAATTAGATTACATCATGGTCAGACAGAGATTCCGAAACCAGATACTGGATTGTAAGGCGTACCCAGGAGCAGATATAGACTCAGATCACAATATAGTAGTGATGAAGAGTAGGCTGAAGTTTAAGACATTAGTCAGGAATAATCAATACGCAAAGAAGTGGGATACGGAAGTACTAAGGAATGACGAGATACTTTTGAAGTTCCCTAACGCTATAGATACAGCAAAAAGGAATAGCGCAGTAGCAGTGCAGTTGAAGAGGAATGGACATCTCTAAAAAGGGTCAACACAGAAGTTGGGAAGGAAAACACAGGTACAAAGAAAGTAGCTGCGAAGAAACCATGGGTAACAGAAGAAATACTTCAGTTGATTGATGAAAGGAGGAAGTACAAACATGTTCCGAGAAAATCAGGAATACAGAAGTACAAGTCGCTGAGGAATGAAATAAATAGGAAGTGCAGGGAAGCTAAGAAGAAATGGCTGCAGGAAAAATGTGAAGACATCGAAAAAGTTATGATTGTCGGAAGGACAGACTCAGCATAAAGGAAAGTCAAAACAACCTTTGGTGACATTAAATGCAATGGTGGTAACATTAAGAGTGCAACGGGAATTCCACTGTTAAATGCAGAGGAGAGACCAGATAGGTGGAAAGAATACATTGAAAGCTTCTATGAGGGTGAAGATTTGTCTGATGTGATAGAAGAAGAAACAGGAGTCGATTGAGAAGAGATAGGGGATCCAGTATTAGAATCGGAAGTTAAAAGAGCTTTGGAGGACTTTGAAACACGTATGTAACATAGCAGCGATGGCGAGGCATTGTAGCATCTGTGACCAGAGAGTATGCGCTTGACCGCGCGAGTGTTGCGAGCGGTTCTCAGTCAGTCAGTCAGTCGTTGCGAGTCTGTAGCTCTGTCTAGTTGAGGGCAGTACTCTGTCAGTAGCTCTGTTCAGTGGCGTGCAGTACGCTAATAGTCGTCATGCAGAGCGGTCGGTCAGTAGTAGCAGCCCAGTGCGGTTGTGTGATGTAGGCGGTCGGCAACACTGGTCAAGATGCTGAATGAGGTATACTGTTAATTAATATAATCATTAGACAATGTAAAACTTATTTATTGTAATCAATCTCCAACAAGTCCCCCAATAATAATTTTTATTTTTAAAGCATTTTTTCAAAATTTTATTTTTTTATTGAACTAAAGATTTCGTTGCACTTCCCATTTCATTCCACTTCTTTTGAAGAAAAATTTCAGTAAATTCACAGAAAAAAAGGAATATTATTATTTGCAATGCAGTTCCTCTAAGCCGTGCGCAGAAATAAGAGCAGAAATTTGACATCCAGTTATTCTGAGGTAAGACTTTAATTCTGATTGTTTTACACAGGGCCAAAGACGGATATTTCGGTTTAATTGAATTTTCTTATCACTGAATGGACTTTAATTTTTCGTGAGGAATTTATATTTGAGTCAGATTGCGAATTTCACAATTTTGTTGCCATTGTCAGTACATTTCATTGTGGGCAGGTTACGCTTAGCACAATGTCCATTGACATTCATAAATAATATTTCTGTCTTGTAAATTTTTGTGGGAGGTTACACTCGGCTCCCATTTGTATTAAGTATTGTCTTTTTCTTTTAAATTACGGTGGGGAGGTTACACTTGGCGACACCCAGTCCAGGATCGTATTTCATTGAGAGTCTTTTGAGCAACAGTCAGATATCTGCTCTTATTTCCTTAGATATAATTAGGATTTGGCGCAACGCTTTTACTAATCTTGTGACTTTCCTTCTACAGGTCAACGGCAATTTGTTGCTTTGTTGTATTTGTGTGTTGCTTTTGCATTGTGTTTATTTGTTTTGTGAAAAATTTTGACTATTGTAAAAATGCCGCGAAAGACTGTGAATAGTGTATCGCGAGGTATTATGAATGAAATTACCGACTCAAACAACTTTACCGATAGGACATGTGACACGCAGTGTAATGATGACAATCCTGCGTTCACTAACAATCAGTGCATTCCAACCACTAGTGATGACTTTTACCCTGATAATGAACAAACGAACTCAATTGTCTCGTCTGTTAATTGGACGACAATTGATGACGCAGAACGCTCTATTGTAATGAGCGCTGCCGAGCTTAACACACCCGATTTGGAAAATTCAAGTAACGTACAGACAAATTTGTCTAGTGAAAATGAACAGTGTACTGAAAGTAGGACGGATTTATTTAATTCCGAAATAATGTCTGACAGTGTACATCCGACTGACAAACTTTTTTCTAAATCTCAGAATAACCAAATGGTTACAGTAAGCGAGAAAGTTCCAGATCCACTATTGAACAGCACAGAGAATAGAAATGCTAATCTTGAATTGGATCTAATTATGGCATTTTTGCGGCAAAATTTCGAACAGTTTAATGAAAAATTTAATAAAAATGACGAAAATCTCAAACAACATTTTAGTGAACAGGACAAAAAATTTAATAAAATTAGTGAAAATATCAAACAACTTAGTAAACAGTTCAAACAGCGGAAGGAAATGATGAATAATTATTTCAAAGAACTTAATGGAAGTTTTGACAACCATTACAAACAACTTAGCGAAACAATTAATGAAAGTTTCAAACTGACGAACGAAAAACAAGACAACCTTAACGAACGGAGCAGACAAGTTAGTGAACAGAATACAGCTATCACCGTGCAATGTCAGGACAGTGAAGAACAATTACGTGAGGATACTGAGGCTTGTGCTAATAACAGTAATGATAAGGTTGGCACTGTTGCACAAGAATTAAATAGTACACGTGTAGACACAACAGAATCACATAAAGACGAGATCAATGCAGTCACTGAACAATGCCTTAAGAACGCAGTACAGATTCGCGACGAGATTAATTTAGAGTCAGTGGAAGTTTCACACACTCCGAATACGGAAGCTGATGAGAAATTTGCACGACAGATCAACCAAATTAACGAAAGTGTTACAGTAACAGAGTGGAAAACTATTTCAGTCACCAATACGTCACAGAATCCGCCACGTTGCGAGCATTTGTCAGAGTCACGCAGCGTGTATAATGTGAACAATTTACAGAGACTACGCGAATTAAAATCCGAAAAGCTACGCGACTTAAAATCTGAAAAGCTATGCAACTTGAAATCCGAAATGACACAGACAAACAGATTCACACACAAACCCGAACGTGTTTTCAAATTCAATGACGAGAACGTAGATTACGAGCAAATTTTATCCGCCAGAAAATGTAAAGAAAGTAATAACGACAGCGTTGAGGCACACGCTTTGCACTGTATACGACAATTTATCTTTGTACATTCACCGCTATTACCTGTAATGCAGAAACTAGCTTTGAACCAGATGCGACAATTTATTTTTGTATTTACAACAGCATTGCCTGTAATGCAGAAACTGGAATTAGCACGGATACAACAATTTGCCTTTGGAATTTTACCGCTATTGCTTGCAACGCAAAAGCTAAAATTTATTTGCAGTGCGTATTAGACCTCAGGGGATTCATTACGCTTTAATGAATATGTGCCGTAGCGAGCATAGGGCCCCGAGCTGTAGTAGTGCTGTTTCATCTTTAGATTTCTGCACTGCTGCCTTCTCTTCTACTATCCTTTATATCTATCAAAACTGCTCTTTAACTATTGCTCTATCTAGAATTAAGAAATATTGTACTGAAAACCAGATATGACAAATCTTTTACCGACTGTGACAATTTTCATTAGGCACTCCAGAATCAGCGTAATTTTAATAACAGATAAAATCGTAATCATCAGTATGTATAAAATTTTTGGCAGTCGCAACCACATTTTTGTAACAATAGATGTTTTTTCACCACAATAGCATGAAAGTCAACCGCTTAGCATACGTAACCAACAATGCAGTCTACAAGGTCAACCAAACTTTTATGTTTCGCCGCGTGCACGTATAGTCCCAGCTCCAACAAATGGTAACGCATGGCAGCAAAGAAATAACTACGTACAGACAACACTCTATTTCAACTCGTATCGCAATACACCGTATAGGAACGACTATCACGACAGACGCAAAAATAATGAGCACAATTCTCGGCGTACATTTAATAACAGTCGATCTTATGAGCAGTAACAACATCAGCAACAACAAATAATCATGAATGAAACAGACAATAGGTGTCATCCATAGCGTAACACGTCAGTAAGAAATAACAGAGCAGTTCAAATAGTCGAAATGCCACAGCATCCTCCCGTAAATAATAGCACGTACGACAGAATTTGACCAGACACAGTACAGGTTTCATATTCCAGTAACGCAAACATTACTTTTGACACGCAGAATTTTGTTCACGAGAATGTTATTTGAAACATGCTCTGTTGAATGCTCCACTTTTATCGCACCCAGATCTTGCTAGAAATTTTTCCATTGCCACCGACAGTTCCAACACCGCCTTAGGCGTACATATTTTCCAGGAAATTGAAGAAGATGGTTCAATAGTAATTAAAAACATCGCATTTGCAAGCCGCATTTTGTCACCCGCTGAACGAAATTATTCTGTTACAGAACTTGAAACATTATGTGTTGTATGGGCTTTCACGAGATTTAGGCACTTTCTTTATGGCAGACATACCACCGTTTACACAGACCACAGAGCGATACAATTTTTACTTTCGGCTAAATTCACTCACGACAGATTAAGCAGATGGAAACTTTATTTGCAAGAATTTAATTTTACAATAGTTCACATTCCTGGTACGCAAAATGTTATAGCAGACGCACTATCGCGTTCTCTCGGCAACAATCAGCAAGACGTAGCGACCAACTTCTGCAAAACAAATTTCAGTGTCATGTACATTCAACAAGTTGCATTTGAAAACTTTATTTCATCGTCATTACAGGACATAGCACAAGAACAAAATAAAGACAACGTGTGGAAAGAAATTAAACAGCTTTGGCTAGATAAGAATAATGTTACGATTAGGAACCACTACACTGTACGCAATGACATTCTGTTTCGCCGCTCTCATCCTGACAGCAACAATTGGTTATTATGCATTCCTGACGAACTGGTTAACAAATTAATTTGGTACAATCATTTAAGCTACGCACATTACGGAGCAAGAAAATGTTTTCTTATACTGAGACAGAACTGTTATTTTACCAACATGGAGAAACGTATACGACGAGTTTTAGCGTCTTGTAAAATTTGCCAGAAAGCTAAATCAGACACCACTTCACATATTCCTCCTTTATATCCCATTATACCTGTTAAATTAAGACATATGGCCGCTGTAGACATTTTTGGTCCGATTCCGAGAACTAACAGAGGTTTTTGCTACATCTTTGTCGCTGTTGAGCTCACTTCAAAATTTGTTACTTTCACTCCGTTACGTAAAGCTACTGCTAAAACTGTTTCGAAAGCATTTGTAAAACATTTTCTATTTCATGTAGGGCATGTAATGAAAGTAATTTCTGACAATGGATCTCAATTTCGTAGTAGCATATGGACACGCATGTTACGAGCCAGAAACATTTCTCCGATTTATATATCCAAGTACCACGCTTCTTCGAACCCTTGTGAAAGATTAATGTAAGAAATTGGTAAGCTGTGCCGAATATACTGCCACAAAAGACATATTGATTGGGATACACACATACTCTCATTCCAAGATGTAATTAATTCCATTCCAAATGAATCCACTATGCTATCTCCGTCTGTTATACTGAAAAACGTTGAACCACCAAACAAAATTAAAGAATTAGTAAAATTTCCCAAAAGTCGTCGCCTACGTCACCACGAAATAATTAACATTGCGCTGAACAACATCAAACGTGCCGCAGAGCGCCGGAGAAGACAGCAAAAACAGGTTTGTACACGCCGCGACTTTCACGTTGGACAGAAGATACTAGTACGTACACACTATTTATCCAGCAAATTAAAAGGTAAGTGCAGTAAATTTGAACTTCTATACGCAGGTCCATATCGGATTCGCAGCATTCCTCACCCCAATGTTGTACACGTCGAAACTTTGAGAACCAGAAAATCGAAAGGCAATCACCATATCTCAAACATTAAACCGTTTATTGAGTGAAACCACTGTATGATTCAACACACTATGATGCCATTTACTAACGCAATTATTTCACGTGACTAATTACTGATGATTATCGTATTTTTCCTTGGCAAGTGCCCGGCAAGGTAAGGTTAGCAGGTCGCTTTTCTTGTCGTTACACATCAGACCGTGCATATTTTTCCAGATGAACTTACGTATTTTATGAATAATTATGCAATTCTATGTAATGACGTATTAATTTTATCAAATTCTCTCTCCATTAAAGTCTTTAATTCTCGCCTCTATTAACTACACTACATACAAGCTGAACACAACGAACCTCACATTTGTCTTTTTATGTACGATTGTATTCCAGTTTTGTTTATATGCACTGTGAAATAGTTAAATAGTTAAGATATAACACACACCAGTTGACTTTGACATTTTTTTTTTTGCCTTATGACATCTCAACATCGTGACTGTTTTACATTTTTTGCTGCTGCATTGTGATAGTCTCTGTACGTTTTTAGCTTTGAACACTGTCAATGTCTTTGACATATTACGTTTTCTGTCATGTTATGCTGTATGGTTAATTATGTCACCATAAACCAGTCATTATTTAGTGGGTATAGGATTTAAATGCAAGACATTAATCTTTGTTCATGAATTTCAGAAAGAAATGATTTGTGTAAGAAATAAATTCAACAGAAATGGGAATTTCACCTACGGAATAAACGAAAGAAGATGCAATAACTTTATGGGGAAGAGTAAATGGATCAGGATTAACAAGCATTAACAAGAATATACTATACTCATCATAGAATAGCAGTCTTAACTAATTTTTTCTTTCAGAATACAAGGTAATTGATGCAGGCTGTCAGACAGAACTACACATCTTAGTTTTAGTGATGAAATATGCTAGAGATAAGGAATAGTTGTATAATGAGTAATGAAGTGATTTTTTTTGCAGATGATAATGAATACTGATGAATAATGATGAAGGATATGGTATTATGAATAATGAAGTTTTTCTTTACAGGTGATGATAATAATGAAGTTATGATAATATGGATAATGAATAATGAAGTTTTTTTTCTTTACAGATGAGGATAATGTTGAAGTTATGTATTTATGCTATGTAGTTATTTAAGTTTTTGTTGCAGTTTGCTTTGACAGCAGGTGTTACATTGCATAGTAGGATGACAGAAAGTTTTGGAAAGGACAGCTATGGAACACAATTTATACACATTTCACTACCTGTTAATTCGAAGTTCACTACTTTTCAGCATAGTGTGCGTTTCTTCTTTCAGGTCAATAATCCGTTTTTGTATTTTTTCCAGGAGAAGCTTTTCATGATACTTACTAAACCTGTTAGTTATTATACCTGTTCTAGTACTTGCATTTTTATTTTTTACCCATTTGTGTTTATCACTTATAAATGTGATCACATATACTGCCTTGTTACATAACCTTGCTACAGCTGACTCATGACGAATGACGTTACCTATCCTCATTTGCAGCAATAGGTCAAAAACAAATAGTGTTATGCCTCAGCAATTAATTAACGATCCCAACGCAATGCATTGCTAACAAAAAAAAATGTATTACCAGTCCCAAGTAGTGATACCAGTTTGAGAAAATTCTGAATAATACTGATTAGCTCTGAATAGTATGTCGCTTGAGTAATGACTTCTTAGTGAGACAAAAAAAAAAGTTTATATTTAAAATAATGCTTTGTCACTAGCTAATAACTGCCACTGTTTATTGTAATGAGACTACTTATAATGCCCACGATTATTAATGCTATGACTGTAATTAACTGATTTCTAATAATGACTTCGTAATGATCTGAATAATACTGAATGATGAACTATGTTTTATTCTATTCAATACTTGCTGGCCACTGAGTGCCAATAATTAATGTCACTCCACGAATTGTTATTAATTATGCCATTGATTAGCTCTTGTTTCCAATGTTGATACTTTGTAACCAGAAAGGAATGTGACTGTTTAATAATGCTTTGTAATTAGGAGAAGACTAATGATTCTTACTATTGGAATGACAAATGATTAATTAACGACAAATGATTAATTACCTGTAATTAGGAAAAGGCTAATGATTATTATTGGAATGACAAATGATTAATTAACTGTAATTAGGAGAAGGTTAATGATTCTTAATTATACTCTGTAACTGGAAAAGAATGTGATTGTTTCATAATGCTTTGTAATCAGGAGAAAGCTAATGATTCTTACTATATTGGAATGACAAATGATTAATTAACCATGCTACATTTTGTAACTAGGAAAAGAAGACTACTGATCCTATGTAAAACAATTAATGAACATTTTTCTGTAATACTACATACTTGGTACAGAAATGTTCAATAACTGGGCTATGAATGCCACAAACTGCTAATTAAGTCTGTAATTGTCAATATTATGTGACTTGATGTCCTTCACCTCATAAGCTGACTACCCTAAATTACTGCAATGTCCATTTGTCCTGTTTATCCTAGTGATCATGGAGCACTATATTTGGTTTTTGCACTAATTCTACGTTAGTGTGCCTTGTAAGAGCGTGGTGTTGACACGACATGCTGTCCACCACCGTGAGCAATGAAGACGTTATTATGGTCCCACTGTTTGGTGTACCTAATGTACTGCCAAAATGAAAACATGGAACATTACTACGACGGTTCAGTGTCTTGGCTACACTGATAAATTCTGATGGGAAAAGAACTTCAAGTTGTGTCACTTGGTGTTGTACTTCTGTGGAAAGATATGGACTTTCAGAGCAGCTGTGTGCAATCTAAAGTGCTACAACCATGATGCAATCCTTCCCTTTCCTATCCTAATTCTTGTCACATAGTGAAAATCATTTTTTTGCTAACGTCATTTATGTTCATGGCTATACATTTTTTTTCGATTCGCTGAACTCCAGTGCGAGTACACTTATGTCACTGGTCGACATGATTTTTTGCTATTATGTTTATTTATTGCGAAAATGCTAAAGATATTTTTTTTTTATTTGTTCTGAAGTACAGTATATGTACACTCTTGTCTTTTATATTGTATATACATTTTTATTTTAATGATATGTTCTGAACTACAGTGCATGTGCACTTATGTTAGGTGTTAATATGTTTTCTACTGAACTTCAGTGCCTGTACACTTATCTCATTTTTCAATATGTTTTCTACTATTCTGTATATTCAATACTTTAATGCGAATGCACTTATGCCATTTGTTACTAATTGTACATACATTTCATCAATTACTGATATGTTCTCAACTGCAGTGCATGTGCACTCATGTCACTTGTCAACATAATATTTTTTGCCAGTCTGTTTATTTGTTCTGAATATGCTAAAGAATTTTTTCAGTGCCTGTGCACTTTGTTATCTGTCAAATAATTTGTATATACATTTTTCTGATTTGTTACTATGTTTTGTACTCACATTTTGTCTTTGTCTGATATATTTTGTACTTAGTGCGTGTGCACAACATTTAAATATTCTGTAAGTTGTAGAATTTTGTTAATTAAAGAAAAATTTTGCCGCGCTTGGCAAGTCCAAATGACTCACCATCGCTGCCAAATTTTTGCCCCCCCAGTGGAGGGTTATGAAACACGTATGTAACATAGCAGCGATGGCGAGGCATTGTAGCATCTGTGACCAGAGAGTATGCGCTTGACCGCGCGAGTGTTGCGAGCGGTTCTCAGTCAGTCAGTCAGTCGTTGCGAGTCTGTAGCTCTGTCTAGTTGAGGGCAGTACTCTGTCAGTAGCTCTGTTCAGTGGCGTGCAGTACGCTAATAGTCGTCATGCAGAGCGGTCGGTCAGTAGTAGCAGCCCAGTGCGGTTGTGTGATGTAGGCGGTCGGCAACACTGGTCAAGATGCTGAATGAGGTATACTGTTAATTAATATAATCATTAGACAATGTAAAACTTATTTATTGTAATCAATCTCCAACAAGTCCCCCAATAATAATTTTTATTTTTAAAGCATTTTTTCAAAATTTTATTTTTTTATTGAACTAAAGATTTCGTTGCACTTCCCATTTCATTCCACTTCTTTTGAAGAAAAATTTCAGTAAATTCACAGAAAAAAAGGAATATTATTATTTGCAATGCAGTTCCTCTAAGCCGTGCGCAGAAATAAGAGCAGAAATTTGACATCCAGTTATTCTGAGGTAAGACTTTAATTCTGATTGTTTTACACAGGGCCAAAGACGGATATTTCGGTTTAATTGAATTTTCTTATCACTGAATGGACTTTAATTTTTCGTGAGGAATTTATATTTGAGTCAGATTGCGAATTTCACAATTTTGTTGCCATTGTCAGTACATTTCATTGTGGGCAGGTTACGCTTAGCACAATGTCCATTGACATTCATAAATAATATTTCTGTCTTGTAAATTTTTGTGGGAGGTTACACTCGGCTCCCATTTGTATTAAGTATTGTCTTTTTCTTTTAAATTACGGTGGGGAGGTTACAACTTACGGTCAAATAAGGCAGAAGGGATAGTTAACATTCCATCAGAATTTCTAAAATCATTGGGGGAAGTGGCTACAAAACGTCTATTCACGTTAGTGTGTAGAATATATGAGTCTGGCGACATACCATCTGACTTTCGGAAAAGCATCATCCACACAATTCCGAACACGGCAAGAGCTGACAAGTGCGAGAATTATCGCACAATCAGCTTAACAGCTCATGCATCGAAGCAGCTTACAAGAATAATATACAGAAGAACGGAAAAGAAAATTGAGAATGCGCTAGGGGACGATCAGTTTGGCTTTAGGAAAAGTAAAGGGACGAGAGAGGCAATTCTGACGTTACGGCTAATAATGGAAGCAAGGCTAAAGAAAAATCAAGACACTTTCACAGGATTTGTCGACCTGGTAAAAGCGTTCGACAATATAAAATGGTGCAAGCTGTTCGAGATTCTGAAAAAAGTAGGGGTAAGCTATAGGGAGAGACGGGTCATATACAATATGTACAACATCCAAGAGGGAATAATAAGAGTGGACGATCAAGAACGAAGTGCTCGTATTAAGAAGGGTGTAAGACAAGGCTGTAGCCTTTCGCCCCTACTCTTCAATCTGTACATCGAGGAAGCAATGATGCAAATAAAAGAAAGGTTCAGGAGTGGAATCAAAATAGAAGGTGAAAGGAAATCAATGATACGATTCGCTGATGACATTGCTATCCTGAGTGAAAGTGAAAAAGAATTAAATGATCTGCTGAACGGAATGAAGAGTCTAATGAGTACACAGTATGGTCTGAGAGTAAATCGGAGAAACACGAATGTAATGAGAAGTAGTAGAAATGAGAACAGCGAGAAACTTAAGGTCAGGATTGATAGTCACGAAGTCAATGAAGTTAAGGAATTCTGCTACCTAGGCAGTAAAATAACCAATGACGGACGGAGTAAGAGGACATCAAAAGCAGACTCGCTATGGCAAAAAAGGCATTTCTGGCCAAGAGAAGTCTATTCTGAGGATGTACGTCTGGAGTACAGCATTGTATGGTAGTGAAACATGGACTGTGGGAAAACCGGAACAGAAGAGAATCGAAGCATTTGAGATATGGTGCTATAGACGAATGTTGAAAATTAGGTGGACTGATAAGGTAAGGAATGAGGAGATTCTATGCAGAATCGGAGAGGAAAGGAATATGTGGAAAACACCGATGATGAGAAGGGACAGGACTATAGGACATCTGCTAAGACATGAGGGAATGACATCCATGGTACTAGAGGAAGCTGTAGAGGGCAAAAACTGTAGAGGAAGACAGAGACTGGAATACGTCAAGCAAATAATTGAGGACGTAGGTTGCAAGTGCTACTCTGAGATGAAGAGGTTAGCACAGGAAAGGAATTCGTGGCGGGCCGCATCAAACCAGTCAGCAGAGTGATGACAAAAAAAAAAAAAAAGGACAAGAGAGTGCCCTGAACCTCTATCCGCTCCTCCGTCCTCTTTGTCAAGGCCGTTGGCAGAATGAGGCTGACTTCTTACGCCGGAAGTCTTCGGCCGCCAATGCTGATTATTTATCAAAATTTAGGCAGTGGTGGGGATCGAACCCGGGACCGAAGACGTTTTGATTATGGATCAAAGACGCTAATCCCCCTCCTTTTTTTTCACGGGCGTTGATATATATCAACGGGTACAGGTGAAAATGTGTGCCCCGACCGGGACTCGAACCTGGGATTTCCTGCTTACATGGCAAACACTCTATCCATCTTTTTTTTTGTTTTTTTTCGATTTTTTTTTAATAGACTCCAATCATTCTAGTTTCTCCGTCCAGTAAACAAAAATGAGTCTCCTTCGTCTCGTTGGCGAAGAAGCAAACTTTTGGAACAAAATTTTTTTTTTCTCAAAGTCAAACTCAAATTTCCTTTTCCTTTAAGAACAAATCATGGGAAATAAATAAGGAAAAGTTTTTTTAATTAAATTCGTCGTACGACTTGTAGTTAAAGACCAGTTCTTACAGGAGCTCTTGAAGTGTCTCCGCCTATAGCATGCCAGCTCGTCCAAACGTGTCTTGTCATGGCGTAGGCCTGGGTTCTGGGTAGCAGATTTATTCAGTTCGGTTCGGTTTATACAGTTTTCAGCTTCTCAGGGCTTGGACGTTCCAGCTACTAGGTGGGTCATCGAAAGTGCTCCGTAAGAAATTGGAAAAATATTGCTTATAGCGTGGGTTGCGTATCAGGACGCAGTGTCGTTCCTTGAGATAAGTCCAATATCCTAGCGTAGACTTGTCGCCAGAAGTAAAAAGATAGCGGATCGTGTGGCCACAAATCCAATTCACAGAGTGAGTTTTGGCGGAGGGGTAGAAAGTCTTATCGGGGTAAAAAAGCATGTGGACGTCGATCTGAGCCGGTGTCTGGCGAGTAAGAGACGTCGAACGCTGTGCCACAGTGGAACCGGTGGACATCCGTGTCATCCACTACACAGTGGGTGCAGAGGGATGAATCGGCGAGATGGATGCGGCGCAGACGATCTCGGTTAACTTGTTTGCCATTCACGGTGATGTGCCACGCTGATTGAACGTCTGATTCAAGAAAACGCGCATGGATCGCCTTCCATATGTGTCGCCACACGTACTGTGGATACTTACGTTCGATGGGGTTGGACGGGCGGCACTGTTGTAACAATTCGGAGACTGTTTTCGTGAGGTACAAACGTTGCCTAGACCATGGGCACAACCTACAGTCATTCAACTTCGACACCTCACAGTACACCACGGCAACATAAGCAAACAACCACAGATTGCTGCCCACTCTGTCCGCCAAATCATTTATGTATATAGGAAACGAGACAACAGTGGTCCTATCCTTCGTGTTGCGTCTTTTTTTCCTTACTATTTATTTTTCTTATAGTGTATTTTGGACAGTAAACGATTAAAGACACACGACTCTCTGCAGATGTCAAGCATGTTGTGTAGCATCTTATTGACTAGAATATAGTTGTCGTAACGAGTCCCGTTTCGAACTGAGCCCCGATAACCAGCAGGGTCGCCGGATCTCATCCCAATTGAGAACGTTTGAAGAATTATAGGCAGAGTCCTTCAACCACTTCGGTCTGTGGACGACCTAAAGCATCAATTGGACAGAAATTGGTTCTACATCCTTCAGGTGGACAACCAGTAACTGTATCAACCAATGCCAAGTCGAATAACTGTTTCTATAGGGGCCACAGGAGGGTCAACGATCAATTTGTCAAACTCTTTCTCTTGAATAAGTCATCCAGTTTTTCCAAAATTTTAATCATTTGTTTGCTTATACATGAGCATCACATCTACGGATTTCTGTCCCATTCGGATAATTCTACATCTACATCTACCCAGATACTCCTTCCTGTTCCACTCGCAAAAAGGCGCGGGAAAAAGACTGTCTGTACGCCTCCGTATGAGCCCTGATTTCTCGTTTCTTGCCTTCGTGGTCCTTACTCGCGAAGTATGTTGGCGGCAGTAGAATCGTTCGGCGGTCAGCTTCAGATGCAGGTTCTCTAAATGTTCTCAAAAGTGTTTCTCGAAAAGAATGTCGCCTTCCCTCCGAGGATTCCCATTTGAGTTCCCGAAGCATCTCCTTAACACTTACGTGTTGTTCGAACCTACCGGCGACAAATCCAGCAGACCGGCTCTGAACTCTTTCGATGTCTTCCTTCAGTCCGACCTGGTGCGGATCCCAAAAACTCGAGTAGTAGTCAAGAACAGGTCGCACCAGCGTCCTATATACGGTCTCCTCTACAGGTGAACCACTCTTTCCTAAAATTATCCCAATAAATCGAAGTCGACCATTGGCTTTTCCTACCTCGGTTTTCACATGCTCGTTTCGCCTCATATCGCTTTGCAGCGTTACGCCCAGATATTTAAACGACTTAACTGTGTCAAGCTGAACACTACTAATGCCGTATCCTAACATTACATGTTTGTTCTTCCTATTCATCCTCATTAACTTACATTTTTCCACATTTAGGGCCAGCTGCCATTCATCACACTAACTGGAAATTTAGTCTAAATCGTCTTGCATCTTCCTACAGTCATTCAACTTCGACACCTTACAGTACACCACGGCAACATTAGCAAACAACCACAGATTGCTGCCCACTCTGTCCGCCAAATCATTTATGTATGTAGGAAACAAAAAAAACAGTGGTCCTATCCCTCGTGTTGCGTCTTTTTTTCTTTATTATTTATTTTTCTTATAGTGTATTTTGGACAGCAAACGATTAAAGACACACGACTCTCTGCAGATGTCAAGCATGTTGTGTAGCATGTGAAGAGAGACTACTTCTTTCTCGGTTAAGGAAATGGAACGCATGCAGACACTGGACTCACTGTTCTTCGACTTGTCTTGTGGGGATGAAAATTATCTGTGTCCGAAATACTTCGCAGTTTCTACCACGAGACATTTGGGGTAGAAAGTTCATTTAAAAATGGTATCGTAAGTACAGCATCGCATGTTGTAGGCTTAAGAAAACATGGAACAAGTAATAAGTTGGGTAAACGGAAATTATTCATACCTGGAGAAGATTTATTTTAATTTCACTACATTTAGTTGGAAACATTTTACAAATAAGTCTGACATAAAAGTGAAGTCTAGTCACTGACAGAGCTGTTTATGCATAAATTATCAAGACTATATTTGATGTGAATAACGGTGCAGTTAAAATCACCAATGTTTTGAACAGGTCTATACAATGAGGCCGATAACTCTTTCCTTATAACCCTCGTCTTTAGATTGTTAAATTTTTGCATATTTTGTGTGTTCGTTCCCGATAAATGATTTCCATACCTAAGAACCGACTGACACATGAACAGTACGTAACCAAAAGACACTGGCTGTTGCGCACCAATGACACGACTCTGAGGGCATGACAGGCTGAAGGCATTCTGTTTGCAGTTGTCTCCATGTGCTCACAGCACTCCAAATGACAATCAATATTCATTCCTAGTATTTAATATTTTCTGTAGCCTATAAGGTATTACCTACATTTAATTTAATGGTGTCGTTTTTCCTCTTTTGTGGCATTTATTTTCTTCATGATTTATGTAACTTTATTGCAAATTGGTTAAGGTAAACTTACTTGAGAGTTTCATTTGCTTTCTCTGCAAGATGTTCTCTTGTTTTCTCAGCGGCTGTAATACTGTAATCACGAGCAAAGAGATTCTTACCTCTTGATTAAAGCTATTTGAAAAAGTTATTTACTTACTTCAGGAACAATCTTGGTGCTAATATGCTGCCCTGAGGAACTCTTGAACGAATGGCTTTTGGTTCTGACAAGTGATTCATTAAGATTTGACGTTTTTGTTACCTCTCCTATATGTTTCCTACTCGCTAGGTATTACTGAAACTACTCGTTAGTTACGCTTCTTATTCCTAATTAATATGGTTGTGACATACTCATCTTCCACAAGAGCATCAAGAGCTACTTTTCCGAATTCTACTATGCTTGATTCTGTACTTATGCCACTTCGGAATTCAAACGGTGGTTTACCTGGAAGGATGTATTCATACAGGTAATTCATTAATTTGTTTATCAAAATTAATTTTATTACTTCCCTTCCATTTTCTCACACATATTTGTTACTTCCCCCCTCCCCCCCTCTTTTATTGTATAGTTCATCTGAAAAAAAACCTGATAACGTTATCCTCCATATTGTCCTGTTAGATAATGGTAGCAGACAGTGAATACAATGGAAAACACCTTGAACTTCCATTCCAAATTTTTACCAAGTATTTAGCCTTTGAAAAAGTTCCTGGGAGTAGAAAGTATTCTACAAAAAAGAGCATAAACAGAACTTTCTTAAAAACAGTAAGTGAGAACAACTCAAGTTGCAACTGACAGAGAATTTGAGGGGCTACGGAGACTTGTTTCTACATTCGTTAATGGTCTGCGGACTTAATGCGAGAACATTAGAGTCCTTACACTAAAACTGCTGGAAGAAAACAACGTTCCTCGCGGAAAACCCTGCGAATAAAAATTTTATAGTCGTAATTTGGCAACAACGCCAAATATACGACACTGACCCTCTAATAAATGAAACGTAACGACCGAAGTGATAAAATAAAAGTGTGTGTGTACTGTGTACGGCGGCAAATGAACGACGTATTCCGGTCTATTTCGTGCATTAGCGTAGCAGGAAATGTATGACAACTACATGTCGTAACATGCATTGCTCGCTATATATTTATAGACGTCGTTATATGACACTAAAACTGTCCTCGATTCATACTCTTAAGCGCCACGTAACTGTCGTTATTTCATTTCTTTTTAATAGTATGTCATACAGTGTCATGATTAAATATTGTTTTATCTTATATTTAGTAAGCTGAACGTTCGATATTTTTGTTGCTTAGAAAACATTTAAAAAATGTTTAAACATTTTATTCATATTTTTCTTGCTGACAGATTAAGATTTTCCTTGTGCGTTAACATCAGAGCCTCTATAACCAGTTCTGGCCGCTCGTAATTATTGTAGTGAATGTATAGCCTGTAGATAAAACAGTCCACCAATCTGTGTCTTACCGTAAATCAGTGACACGTATTGATGTTAAAATAGCGTTATTTGCTTTCACCATACATCATATAATAATGCTGAATCAATAACGTCCCACCCCTGAAAATAAAAATATTATTAAATACTTGAATATCAGTCTTGATCGCAGAAAATACTACTAGAAAATCCAGTCTCAAAATGACATTACAGTCTACAGATATTTGAATGTAAAAGAACAAAGGAACATGTAATATGACACAAACGTAGGGTCGCGACATGAAGTAGCGTAGGAAGTTCCGACACTGATGGGTTACGTGCGTGATTCCATGTTCTATACGAAGACTTTGTTCTTATTTTTGATATTTTTGATGATAGGCAAAGTCTGAAACGCGTTGATAAATAACTTCTGAACAGCAAGGTGAATAGTTATTTGAGCAACTTGTTCAGCAGCAGATAAAGATTAAAAAAAGAAACACGAAGGCCGTGAGTTTCTATATTAGAGGAGATATTTGTAAAATAAAAACTACATACCTATAGACGAACGCTGGAAACAGTGCGTGATAATGTGCTCATCTACAAAGCGCGTCAGATATTAAAATGTTGCAGAAGCTCTTGCGACAGCAGGGAACTGAAGTAAAACAACATACACGACTGGGCATTAAAATTGCTACACCACGAAGATGACTTGCTACAGACGCGAAATATAACCTACAGGAAGAACATGCTGTGACATGCAAATAATTAGCTTTTCAGAGCATTCACACAAGGTTGACGACGGTGGCGACACCTACAACGTGCTCACATGACGAAAATTTCCAACCGCTTTCTCATACACAAACAGCAGCTGACCGGCGTTGCCTGGTGAAACGTTGTTGTGATGCCTCATGTGAGGAGAAATGCGTACCATCAAGTTTCCGACTTTGATAAAGGTCCGATTGTAGCCTATCGCGATTACGATTTATCGTATCGCGCCATTGCTGCTCGCGTAGGTCGAAATCCAAAGCAGAATATGGAATCGGTGGGTTCAGAAGGGTAATACGGAACGCCGTGCTGTATCCCAACGACCTCGTATCACTAGCAGTCGAGATGACAGGCATCTTATCAGCATGGCTGTAACGGATCGTGCAGCCACGTCTCTATCCCTGAGTCAACAGATGGGGACGTTTGCAAGACAACAACCATCTGCACGAACAGTTCGACGACGTTTGCAGCAGCATGGACTATCAGCTCGGAGACCATGGCTGCGGTTACCCTTGACACTGCATCACAGACAGGAGTGCCTGCGATGGTGTACTCAACGACGAACCTGGGTGAACGAATGGCAAAACGTCATTTTTTCGGATGAATCCAGGTTCTGTTTACAGCATCATGATGGTCGCATCCGTGTTTGGCGACATCGCGGTGAACGCGCATTGGAAGCGTGTACTCGTGATCGCCATACTGGCGCATCACCCGGCGTGGCGTGATGGTATGGGGTGCCACTGGTTACACGTCTCGGTCACCTCTTGTTCACATTGACAGCACTTTGAACAGTGGACGTTACATCTCAGATGTGTTACGACTCGTGGCTCTACCCTTCATTCGATCCCTGCGAGACCCTACATTTCAGCAGGATAATGCACGACCGCATGTTGCAGGTCCTGTACGGGCCTTTCTGGATACAGAAAATGTTCGACTGCTGCTCTGGCCAGCACACTCTCCAGGTCTCTCACCAATTGAAAACGTCTGGTCAATGGTGGCCAAGCAACTGTCTCGTCACAATACTCCAGTCACTACTCTTGATGAACTGTGGTATCGTGTTGAAGCTGCATGGGCAGCTATACCTTTACGCGCCATCCAAGCTCTGTTTGACTCAATGCCCAAGCGTATCAAGGCCGTTATTACGGCCAGAGGTGGTTGTTCTGGGTACTGATTTCTCTGAATCTATGCACCCAAATTGCGTGAAAATGTAATCACATGTCACTTCTAGTACAATATATTTGTCCAATGAATACCCGTTTATCATCTGCATTTCTTCTTGGTGTAGCAATTTTAATGGCCAGTAGTGTAATTAAAGTCTTGAGTTGCAAGCAAACGATCATGGTAGACTATTATGAATCATGCAAAGAAGGCACAATCAAACTCTGGTGGGAGAAACAATAATAATAGCGTGAAAAAACAAAACCCGAAACATATGTTGTGTAGACATTATGGTTTATCACTTAAGGCGACCAGTGCCACAGTACGTGTCAACAAAGAGAAAACTGTATAATTTTGTTTTTCTTTTTTCAAATATTGTATAGTTGAAGAGATGAATCAGAAATACAGGAAGTTAGCACTAAAAAAAATGACGTTTCGTAATTAGTGTTAGGTGGGCGTATAAGGTAACCCGAGGTACAAAGAATACCAAAGCGCCTGAATATGATGGTATTGAAGCAGAAATGATGGAGCTTGAGTCAAATAATACCAGAGGGGTGTCTGTCGAGAAAGACGCCTTGAAAACTGGAACAATGGTGTACAAAGAGTATGAATTATTTTCCTTAGGACAAATAGATTTTGAGAAAGCTTTTGATCAAATTATCATGTGTACCAACTGCAGTTTGAGCAAATGATCACTGATACGGCCTGTCTTCCACGAAGAGTTGGACTACATATCACTCCCTCCGACATCTCCCTCCCCCACATACGCCACACGAAATGACGTACGCTGAGGAATTCAGGACACCAACAAGCCCGTTTGCAGTGGTGTCCGGCATATTCGTCCTGTAATGTCACTGACTGAAGTAGAATTGTCTTCAGTGATGAGTCCCGTATCGAAATGAGCGCTGATGATGTGTGAAGACGTCTGGTGGGGACGTTCCAGACAGCGGTAGGATACCAAGCTATCTACCAGTCGCCCGCCTTACGACCCGACAAGCAGGTCTGGGGTGTTACTTTATATCGTAGCAGGACGCGGCACTCTTTCAGCACAGCCATACATTGACGATACTGAACGCCACATTTTGTTGCACTTCATGGCAAAGTCATCCTGGACTTACATTTCTGAAAGATAATACCCACCCTTATACGACGACTTTTTTTTTTTTTTTTTTGTCATCAGCCTACTGACTGGTTAGATGGTTAGATGCGGCCCGCCACGAATTCCTTTCCTGTGCTAACCTCTTCATCTCAGAGTTGCACTTGCAACCTACATCCTCAATTATTTGCTTGACGTATTCCAATCTCTGTCTTCCTCTACAGTTTTTGCCCTCTACAGCTCCCTCTAGTACCATGAAAGTCTTTCCCTCATGTCTTAGCAGATGCCCTATCATCCTGTCCCTTCTCCTTATCAGTGTTTTCCACATATTCCTTTTCTCTCCTCATTCCTTACCTTATCAGTCCACCTAATTTTAAACATTCGTCTATAGCACCACATCTCAAATGCTTCGATTCTCTTCTGTTGCGGTTTTCCCACAGTCCATGTTTCACTACCATACAATGCTGTACTCCAGAAGTACATCCTCAGAAATTTCTTTCTCAAATTAAGGCCGGTATTTGATATTAGTAGACTTCTCTTGGCCAGAAATGCCTTTTTTGCCATAGCGAGTCTGCTTTTGATGTCCTCTTGCTCCGTCCGTCATTGGTTATTTTACTGCCTAGGTAGCAGAATTCCTTAACTTCATTGACTTCGTGACCATCAATCCTGATGTTAAATTTCTCGCTGTTCTCATTTCTACTACTTCTCATTACCTTCGTCTTTCTCCGATTTACTCTCAAACCATACTGTGTACTCATTAGACTGCTCATTCCGTTCAGCAGATCATTTAATTCTTCTTCGCTTTCACTCAGGATAGCAATGTCATCAGCGAATCGTATCATTGATATCCTTTCACCTTGTATTTTAATTCCACTCCTGAACCTTTCTTTTATTTCCATCATTGCTTCCTCGATGTACAGATTGAAGAGTAGGGGCGAAAGGCTACAGCCTTGTCTTACACCCTTCTTAATACGAGCACTTCGTTCTTGATCGTCCACTCTTATTATTCCCTCTTGGTTGTTGTACATATTGTATATGACCCGTCTCTCCCTATAGCTTACCCCTACTTTTTTCAGAATCTCGAACAGCTTGCACCATTTTCTATTATCGAACGCTTTTACCAGGTCGACAAATCCTGTGAAAGTGTCTTGATTTTTCTTTAGCCTTTCTTCCATTATTAGCCGTAACGTCAGAATTACCTCTCTCGTCCCTTTACTTTTGCTAAAGCCAAACTGATCTGATCGTCACCTAGCGCATTCTCAATTTTCTTTTCCATTCTTCTGTATATTATTCTTGTAAGCTGCTTCGATGCATGAGCTGTTAAGCTCATTGTGCCATAATTCTCGCACTTGTCAGCTCTTACCGTCTTCGGAATTGTATGGATGATGCTTTTCCGAAAGTCAGATGGTATATCGCCAGACTCATATGTTCTACACACCAACGTGAATAGTCGTTTTGTTGCCACTTCCCCCCAATGATTTTAGAAATTCTGATGGAATGTTATCTATCCCTTCTGCCTTATTTGACCGTAAGTCCTCCAAAGCTCTTTTAAATTCCGATTCTAATACTGGATCCCCTATCTCTTCTCAATCGACTCCTGTTTCTTCTTCTATCACATCAGACAAATCTTCACCCTCATAGAGGCTTTCAATGTATTCTTTCCACCTATCTGCTCTCTCTTCTGCATTTAACAGTGGAATTCCCGTTGCACTCTTAATGTACCACCGTTGCTTTTAATGTCACCAAAGGTTGTTTTGGCTTACCTGTATGCTGAGTCTGTTCTTCCGACAATCATATCTTTTTCGATGTCTTCACATTTTTCCTGCAGCCATTTCGTCTTAGCTTCCCTGCGCTTCCTATTTATTTCATTCCTCAGCGACTTGTATTTCTGTATTCCTGATTTTCCCGGAACCTGTTTGTACTTCCTCCTTTCATCAATCAACTGAAGTATTTCTTCTGTTACCCATGGTTTCTTCGCAGCTACCTTCTTTGTACCTATGTTTTCCTTCCCAACTTCTGTGATGGCCCTTTTTAGAGATGTCCATTCCTCTTCAACTGTACTGCCTACTGCGCTATTCCTTATTGCTGTATCTATAGCGTTAGAGAACTTCAAACGTATCTCGTCATTCCTTAGTACTTCCGTATCTCACTTCTTTGCGTATTGATTCTTCCTGACTAATGTCTTGAACTTCAGCCTACTCTTCATCACTACCATATTGTGATCTGAGTCTATATCTGCTCCTGGGTGCGCCTTACAATCCAGTATCTGGTTTCGGAATCTCTGTCTGACCATGATGTAATCTAATTGAAATCTTCCCGTATCTACCGGCCTTTTCCAAGTATACCCCCTCCTCTTGTCATTCTTGAACAGGGTATTCGGTATTACTAGCTGAAACTTGTTACAGAACTCAATTAGTCTTTCTCCTCTTTCATTCCTTGTCCCAAGCCCATATTCTCCTGTAATCTTTTCTTCTACTCCTTCCCCTACAACTGCATTCCAGTCGCCCATGACTATTAGATTTTCGTCCCCCTTTACATACTGCATTACCCTTTCAATATCCTCATACACTTTCGCTATCTGTTCATCTTCAGCTTTCGACGTCGGCATGTATACCCGAACTATCGTTGTTGGTGTTGGTCTGCTGTCGATTCTGATTAGAACAACCCGGTCACTGAACTGTTCACAGTAACACACCCTCTGCCCTACCTTCGTTTTCATAACGAATCCTACACCTGTTATACCATTTTCTGTTGCTGTCGATATTACCCGATACTCATCTGACCAGAAATACTTGTCTTCCTTCCACTTCACTTCACTAACCCCTACTATATCTAGATTGAGCCTTTGCATTTCCCTTTTCAGATTTTCTGGTTTCCCTACCACGTTCAAGCTTCTGACATTCCACGCCCCGACTCGTAGAACGTTATCCTTTCGTTGATTATTCAGTGCAGTGCTTGCCAAATCCTCCCTTGGGCAGCAAGATCGCCTGTTCTCTTCCCAGTTGAGAATTTTGGAGCGCATTACGGGCAAGGACCTCCAGTTACTTTGGGATTTTGACGATTTAACCGTCCAATTGGACAGAATTTTGCACGACATCCCTCATTCGGACATCAAACAACTATATCAGTGCCAAGCCGAATAATTGCTTGTATTAGGGCCAGAGGTGGACCTACACGTTATTGACTTGCTCAATTTATGAAGCTCTTTCTCTTGAATAAATCATCCGATTATTACGAAATTATACTCATTTGTTTGTCTGTTCATGTACATCCCATTTCCGTCCCTTTTGGATAATCCTTTGGTGGTACCTCTTCTTTTGTGTTAGAGTGTATATAAGCCGAGTTAAGACGAATGGGGAATCATTCTAACGACACTAAAATCCGAAAATGTAGAAATCTAATCATATAAGCTATTCTCACAAAAGGCAGACAGTTAAGGCCCGGCGCGTGGTAATGAGCGCATCAAAAACAGCGACGCTGGTTGGCTGTCTGCATGCGGTTGTCGTGACCATCTGTGGAGAATGGTTGAAGGACGGTGCAAATGTATAGAAATGGCAGTGACATGGTATGTGCCTTTCTACGCTCATTTCCGAACCTAATATTACGTAATCTCTTAAGTAAAAGCCTAACTTGTAGAACAGAGCTTAAAAGACGTTGTTGGACATATCTGATTAATTCATGCAACCGGCATCTACTCGTAACTACCACGTCTGTTTGTGAGTTGTGTAGTTTTTAATGGAATGACGCTTCAGATTTCGAAGAGACGAGCGCGAGCCACACCTGACCTGTGACACTCCAGGCGGCGTGGTGTAGCTGCAAGAAGCCGAGTCCGCTGAAGCGGATGATGGGAGCTAGGTCCCGGAGAGGGGCGAAAGACAGCCGCTTCCACTCTTCAAGAACTGGAGCATAGAAATATTTCCACATAAACCGAACAGTACGAGGTGCATTCAAGTTCTAAGGCCTCCGATTTTTTTTCTAATTAACTACTCACCCGAAATCGATGAAACTGGCATTACTGCTCGACGTAATCGCCCTGCAGATGTACACATTTTTCACAACGCTGACGTTATGGTTCCATGGCAGCGGCGAAGGCTTCTTTAGGAGTCTGTTTTGACCACTGGAAAATCGCTGAGGCAATAGCAGCACGGCTGGTGAATGTGCGGCCACCGAGAGTGTCTTTCATTGTTGGAAAAAGCCAAAAGTCACTAGGAGCCAGGTCAGGTGAGTAGGGAGCATGAGGCATCACTTCAAAGTTGTTATCACGAAGAAACTGTTGCGTAACGTTAGCTCGATGTGCGGGTGCGTTGTCTTGGTGAAACAGCACACGCGCAGCCCTTCCCGGACGTTTTTGTTGCAGTGCAGGAAGGAATTTGTTCTTCAAAACATTTTCGTAGGATGCACCTGTTACCGTAGTGCCCTTTGGAACGCAATGGGTAAGGATTACGCCCTCGCTGTCCCAGAACATGGACACCATCATTTTTCCAGCACTGGCGGTTACCCGAAATTTTTTTGGTGGCGGTGAATCTGTGTGCTTCCATTGAGCTGACTGGCGCTTTGTTTCTGGATTGAAAAATGGCATTCACGTCTCATCCATTGTCACAACCGACGAAAAGAAAGTCCCATTCATGCTGTCGTTGCGCGTCAACATTGCTTGGCAACATGCCACACAGGCAGCCGTGTGGTCGTCCGTCAGCATTCATGGCACCCACCTGGATGACACTTTTCGCATTTTCAGGTCGTCATGCAAGATTGTGTGCACAGAACCCACAGAAATGCCAACTCTGGAGGCGATCTGTTCAACAGTCATTCGGCGATCCCCCAAAACAATTCTCTCGACTTTCTCGATCATGTCGTCAGACCGGCTTGTGCGAGCCCGAGGTTGTTTCGGTTTGTTGTCACACGATGTTCTGCCTTCATTAAACTGTCGCACCCACGAACGCACTTTCGACACATCCATAACTCCATCACCACATGTCTCCTTCAACTGTCGATGAATTTCAATTGGTTTCACACCACGCAAATTCAGAAAACGAATGATTGCACGCTGTTCAAGTAAGGAAAACGTCGCCATTTTAAGTATTTAAAAGAGTTCTCATTCTCGCCGCTGTCCATCTGCCGTATGGTGCTGCCATCTCTGGGACGTATTGACAATGAACGCGGCCTCATTTTAAAACAATGCACATGTTTCTATCTCTTTCCAGTCCGGAGAAAAAAAATCGGAGGCCTTAGAACTTGAATGCACCTCGTAAGATCCAGTTTGAAGCGGAAAAACAGGCCTAGGCAAAAGCTGGATGGACTCGCCACTGTCCCTCCCGGGTAGAGGACAAGAAATAATCCTCCCGTAAAAATACTTTTTGTTTGAGCAGATCAATGCTAAAACTATAACAAGAGGAGCTCCGAATAAGCGAGAGTTAACGTTGTGACTCATAAAAGTCGCTTAATTTTCAACACTGGGAAAAGTGATGCTTCTGATGTCTCAGGCTGAGCAAAAGTTATGAACATGGGTCGTGTTCTCTCGTTCTCGGCATATCGCGAAAGGTGTTGTGGTCACACAACGTCGCTTGTTGCAGCTCACCCTCTGTAGCGTAATAAGCTGTAGTTTTAGTTCGGGTGATGTTTGCGAAGTATATATATGTAAAGTCATGTCGGAAATTACTGTGATTGGTGCTGAAAACTTATAATTTTGGTCCGTGACAACAACTCAGATTTAGGTGTGGCTAAAAGAGACGAACAAAGACTGTCGTCCTGTTGCATCTTGTTTCACAATGGTACTACTAATTAGAGTTCTGCTCATCGTCGTACTGTGTATAAGCTCAGTGTTGTGCTAGACAGTCGCAATTCAGTGGTTAAATTTAATGATTGTGGGAAATCTTGTGGAGCACGGTGCTAGGCAGTGTCATAACTACCCAGGCATTTTACGCACAAAGTCCAGCGTGCCATATTATTCTTGTATGATATCCCACTGGGATCAGTATTTCGTCAAATTTACGTTTGGTAGATGATTACTTCGTATTAGTGGCTTCCTCGAAGGCCTCTTCAGTTCTGTTGTGATGCACTTTCATTTGGAATTGGAAATTAATATTTACATACACCAATTTTAATGGAGGACGTAAGTCCTAAACAAGATAGACTGTTTTAAGCATACACGCTGGGTACTCATTTTCTGGCCGACCAACCTGTTCTCAGGACAAATATTTCATTCAAAGGCTTTGCATTAAACACCAGCTGGGGCGCAACGCCAGATGAGGTATGTCGTGCAAGTCAGGTGAGTTGCAACCCAGCGGCAGCCTCGCGACTGGACCGGGTGGCGTCAATTTACTGATGAGTAGTAGTAACGAGAAACTATGCGCGCCAGTAACTAGGAGAACCACCCCTGTGGAGAGTTCTCTGACCGAAAGACGTGGCATGTTTGTACTCTTCACTTGATTTGCAAAAACCCATGCATACGTATTGACGCGTGAAAATACGTTAGAAAGATTTGCTTCGGCTTACAATCGAACCCATCTTGCCTGAGTGGGAGGTGAGCATTTCACCACTGTGCGGCCGTTTTACACGTTCCACTCAAATTAATGTGGCCACCCCTTATGTTCATCAGCGTCAGCAACCACTCACAGATCTCAGGTGGCTGCACTAGCAGTGGAGGGTATATACAGCGTGTCGGGGGTACGCTGAAAACAGGCAGTCGTTGTCGTAATAAGGAAATGGAGCGATTTACCTGACGTCCAAAAGAGCATCAATGTCATTTGTGAGACCCCCTGCTATACCCGCAGGACAGGACAGATAGTTTAATTTGTGGAAAGTGGCCAAAATGATTGGCTGTCAGCACTGGAGCATACTACTTTATTCATTTGACAAACATTACAAGAGTAAAGAAAACATTAAAAACAGAGCAAGCCAAAAATTAATTTTAGAACTTAATTCTTGGCTAAATGCACCATTAAATCTCACGCCTCAAGGGAAAAACAACTTCAATTTAAATCCGGCTGAAGGCCAACCACTAAAGACTCAAAAACATGAATTTGAATTTAAAAGGCAGAAAGCCTTATCTTAAAACATTTCTCTACTATAGGCTGAAGGCCCAAACAATCTCACGCCTTGAGGGCAAAACAACTTTAATTTAAATTCGGCTAGAAGTCATACACAAACAAACAACAAGGACAAAT
This sequence comes from Schistocerca serialis cubense, assembly GCF_023864345.2. NCBI lineage: Eukaryota > Metazoa > Arthropoda > Insecta > Orthoptera > Acrididae > Schistocerca > Schistocerca serialis. Next base: position 173,637,312 of record NC_064642.1, read on the forward strand.
AAGGCAGCACATCAAACGGCGCTCAGAAGTTTCCAAGGGTCGGCCTGGAATTCAAACACTACTAATGCCCGCTTAGGTGCGACAGGCAGTCGGCCCAATTCTCAATCCGACGGCAACCCAACCGACAGACAGTCAACGGACCAAGTGACAGGATAACTTCTGCCCCATCCGGCCAGCACTAAACAGGGGTTCAATGGAACATCGCAGAAGATATCGGCGTCCACAACGAATTACACATTCAGCTGTCAAACTACACGCTGTGCCGAACAGCCACAACACGACGAGGAAAATACACTGCCTGAATTTATGTCAACGGCCAGGGCAGGCAATCAGAATGTTAACGGCCTCAAGGCAGAAGATTCCGCTGGTGCAGTTCAATTAAAAAATAATCGAGTTAAACTCCACAAGAGGGCGACTAGAATTTCGCCAACCTGAAAACAGAGGTTCTCGGTCATGGGAATGTCCCAACAGCCCACAACGAAATTCAAACGACACAATGTGAACAAATGGGGCTGGCTGGTAGATTAAGTAAAGATTCAACTTTCGTGTCCGGGATCAGTGAGCCACGGACCTCGCAGCAATGAGAACAGCACCTCACACACCGACCGCACGTGGAAGCCGCCAGCGACCCCGACCAGACACGCGCCATGGAGACTTCCTCACTGCTCCACGCCAACAGCCCGCACACAGCACGCGAGGCCAAAGATAGTACAAGGTTGCGAATATCGATACACGCTGCTGCTGCGACTCGCGGAGAGACACGATAACAACATAATCGCGATAACCGCGGGAGACTAATCACAGAATAGCAACTAAGGTTTAATGCAAAACATAACATGAGCCTGCCACGGCTCAATTTGCTTGTGGGTCAAGGGTGGAAGCATTTCGGAAACGGCTAAGTTTGTGAACCATTGGCGTGCCGCTGTAGTTGAAGTATACTATGCACGGTAAAATGGCGTTATCCAAAACCGGTCCCAAGGCAAAAGTAATTCACCAAAGGCCATGGATGACAGAGCTGAATGACGGCTGCGGAGGAGATGTATACAGGTGAACAGACGTGCAACTGTTGAGCAACTGACCGGCAAGATGAACCTAGGGGCAGACAGAAAGCAGACTTCCTGCAACAATCGTCAGAAGTCTCCAGGCGGGAGGAGGGAGCGCTATGTTCTGGGGAATGTTTTCGTGGGATTCCCTAGGTGGTCTGGGCATTCTGGAAAGCACAACGAATCGAAACTAGCATGCATATATCCCTGGGGATCATGTCCACCGCTACGGGCTGTTTCTTTCTCCTCAGAATGATGGTACCTACCAGTAGGGCAGTGCAAGATGTCACACAGCTAGTAGTGTATGTGGGTGATTCGGAGTGCACTAGGATGAATTTACTGTACCGCTCTGGCTATCAAACTCCCCGAATTTAAACCCAGTCGAGAATCTGTGAGACTACCTCGATCCTCAATCGAGAAAGCTCGCACGGCTGGTCGCGGCGCTGGAGTCGGCTCCGCACCCCTGTCGGTAGTTTCCAGAACGTCACTGACTCTCTTCCTGCACGTCTCGAAGCAGTGAGCGCTACAGATGTTGGTTATTCAGGATTTTGACAGGTGGTCCACTAATGTGACTGGGCAGACTAAAAACGACACTGAGAAATGCGGTGAGGGAATGATAGTTATATGACTGCCCATGAGCCCATAGCCGAACGTTAATAACAGAGGCAGAAGCGCAGGTAGTCTCAAGATAGATAAGTTGGCGACGCGGCAGGCAGTCACAAACCTGTCGACAAGGCGAATGCGACCACTGTTTTCCGCACGAGGACGCTGCACTGGGTGACCGTAGCGAGTACGAGGACACATTGGCCGACCATCTACAACTTACACAACCGCTGACAGTGCGCCGGATTTCAACGCAGTGAACAACTCCTCTACCACTAAATCAAACAATGCCTTTCCATCTGCTGGGTGGCCTTGTAAAATACCTGAACACAATGGCTGAGAGTAGGGAAACAGCGGGTTCTGCATCACTTCGGGAAGCTCAAGATGATACATAGTATAAAAGCGGAGGTCAGTAGCACAGAACGTTTTTGTCCAAATATATTTTGACACATATTCACGATGATGATGAAACTGCTGGAGTACGAACGTTTCCAGGTCCTACACGAAAAAGGGAAATGATGGCTTTTGTGCAAAAATAAAAACTGTGGTTGGTAACGTAGATTCCAATATAGAAACGGAGGTTAATAAGATAAATTGCAGTCTAAAAACCGAGATTCGTACTGTACGAACACACGTTTTAAAAAAAAGTTCTAACTTGAAGTCGGAAGTGGAACAGGATATTGAAAATCAGTTTGCCCAAGACAGAGTACAAATGGATGGGAAATACAGTTCCAAGCTGAAAGTTATTACCATGGAAGTCAACTCCGGACTTAGTCCCGTGTACAAAGTTTAACAAACACACGCACGAGAATCCGACTTAAAACTCAAGGGGATGTTGGAAGCCAACGAAACCCTTCACTGAACATATGCTTGTAAAATAAGTTGCACATGAGGAAGTCATGTCTAAAGCGTTTTGTTGTGTAAGTACCGCTATTATGCAATAGTATTTACTAGTTTTAGTAGCCGTGTAGACCAGAAAGATCATACACAGGACACTGAGCGAAAAGTAAGCGCCGGCCGCTGTGACCGAGCGGTTCTAGGCGCTTCAGTCCGGAACCGCGAGACAGCTACGGTCGAAGGTTCGAATCCTGTCTCGGGCATGGATGTGTGTGCTGTCCTTAGGTTAGTTAGGTTTAAGTAGTTCTAAGTTCTAGGGGACTGATGATCTCAGATGTTAAGTCCCATAGTGCTCAGAGCCATTTGAACCACTTGAAAAGTAAGCGCGTGATTTCAAAATGTACAACTGGTGCGTACCACAATTGTTGAAATATATTCAGCAATCGTGATAGTGGGTGGTTCAGCACTCACTGTTTACGTCAGCAGAAGCTGCATGCATTAGATGTCATAAGTTTAATTATTTTGATCTGCAGGTACCCAAAACTGTTCAAGGGTTTGTGAACGCGTAGTGCGGGAAGACATTTTGTTCGTAGTGGTACATCTGAAAAGGAACACAGTTCTTTGAAAGAATAAAATTTCCAATATTTGTACGAATCTTGAACAGTTTCATGACAACTTTCTGTGTAAATATTGGTTTGCAGAAGTTCAGCAGGATTTATCATTTGGTTTTTGGAGTGGTGAAATATATCAGTCACACCGTGGCACCATGAAAGGGCTTTGCGAGTATTGATGGTAATATGTTGAAGACACTGACGCAGGAATGGACGCTCAGATGCTGCTGGTGGTATGGACAGATTGTTGCCCTCCTACATTAGGTGAGAGTTAATTGCTGCACCGTGGGGTTTTGTGACAATGACGACAGACGCTTGGAAAGGTTGGAACGTCTGCATGTGCATATTTGCCGCAATAACTCAAGACAGTGGCAATACGTTGGTACGTCCGTGCGTACGGAGCGCGCCCGAGGACTGTGTCCAAACTCCGGTGCGGTGCAATGTACTGGGAAGCATTGTGCAGTGAGCCGGCCAGTGTGGCCGAGCGGTTCTAGGCGACCGTTACTGTCGCAGGTTCGAATCCTGCCTCGGGCATGGATATGTGTTATGTCCTTAGGTTAGTTGGGTTTAAGTAGTTCCAAGTTCTAGGGGACTGGCGACCTCAGATGTTAGGTCCCATAGTGCTCAGAGCCATTGTGCAGTGTCGAAATGTGACAGTCAGTATATTCCACTTGAGCGTTTAAACTGAATAGAGTATGGGTAAAGGATCAACCAGACGCGACGATTTATGTGGCCTCAGTGCTTGCGGCAAATTTAAAAGACGAGGAAAAAGTTTTGAATGTAAGTGATAAAGGAAATGCCGACTCCATGTTTGACCCTGAAGAGCGATGGCGGTATACAGCATTTCTTATTAAATGAAACAGTAAACCAGTGAAAAACTGCTTTTAATGAATATATTAAATACAAGAATGCACTTGTACAATCTGAGAAAACATGCAGCATTTCTTATTAAATTATACAGTAAACTAGTGAAAAACTGCGAATATCTTCTAGGGGGCTGCAGCTGCCCCCCCCTTGCCCCTCGCTGGGTACGCCCATGTACGTAAATGAAAAATCTTCCTGGAAACATGTTTCCTCGGGAGTGCCACAAGGATCAGTCTTAGGACCACTTTTGTTTTCTTTATATGTCAACGATATTTCGTCGGTTCTGTCCTCCTGTAAATATCATTTCTATGCCGACGACCTCCAGCTCTACCTAAGCGTCAGACCTGAAGATGTAAACACTGCAATCGCTCAGATGAATGATGATCTGTCTTCAGTAGTGAGATGGGCGAAAAACCTGGGGCTTAAACTAAATGCAAAAAAGACGCAAGTAATCTTAATAGCCCATCAGAAATTAATAAGTCCAGATTTCCGCGAACGGCTACCTCCTATTCTGCTCGACGGTACTCCAATACCATATCAGAAAACAGTGAAGGACTTGGGTGTAACTTTGGATGAGCATCTCAACTGGGCGGAGAATACAGTCGCAGTGTGCCGAAAGACGTCTGCTTGTCTCTATGCTCTCAAAAAGTTTCGGAACATATTTCCACAGGACTTGAAACGCCAGCTCGTGCAAGCACTCGTTCTACCGAACCTCCACTATTGTGATGTGATTCTACAAGGCATGAGAAGTGAAAACAAAAGACGGCTAGAGCTAACCATGAATGCCTGTGTGCGTTACACCTGCAACATTCGCCGATATGATCATGTTAATGCTTCATACTCCGAGCTAGGGTGGCTGCGGCCGGACAAATTGCGTGACTACCACACTCTATGTCTACTCCACCGACTCCTCGTCGCGCAAGCACCCCAGTACCTTGCTTCAGAGATTAAAAACCTGTCATGTCATCATAATCGAATCACGAGGTCACTCTTATTTGGTATCCTAACTGTGCCCACTCACAAAACAAAAACTTTTGCAAACTCCTTCTCAGTTGCCGCTGTCCGCCTCTGGAACAAACTGCCCCTTACCTTGCGCAAAATTCAATCTCCTGCTGCTTTTAAGAAGAAGTTGAAGCATTTCCTACTATCATCCTCACAAAGTTCTCCACAAAATTAATGTACAAGGAGAATCCCCTCATCTGTCAAATAGCAAAGCTAGCGTCTCCTATCTTGCTCCTGAGATGCCTCCCTCTTCATCTATCTCTATTAGCCACGCAATCTTCTTTTCCTTTATATTTCCTTAATTATGTTTCATCATGTCTCTATTCTTCTCCTCCCTTCACCATGAGTCTCCCACATACTCCCTGCTGCCAGCACTCCTATCTAAAATCTGTCTCTTCAATAATGTCTAATTATAACAGTACTTGTGACCTAAGAATATAAACTCCATATGTATGTATTTTTCCAGGTGTACCTTTCAAATTGTTTATTTCACTTTTTGTACTAGATGTAGTTTAACATGCCTACTAAAACATATGAATGTAAAATAAGTAGAATTCCTGGTTAGATGTAAGAGAGGGCCTGATGGCCCTAATCTTGCCAGGTTAAATAAATAAATAAATAAATAAATGTACGTAGGTATTCACGCGGTCCGGCCCAGGCACTGGAGATCACCTTGGAGGAATTTCGAAAGAAGAAACAGTCTTGTCTGCAAGGAAACAATACTTTTATTGTCACGCTTCGCCCTTATGGTGCATCGTCAGAAATTTTCTAGGCAACATAAAAATGAAAGAGCTTTCATCAAGATGGGCCCTATCCTGAGGAGCTATAATGCAGATTGAAAATTTTCTAGAGAACTGCAAAATTACATTCGTCACGTCCGTGGGGACCGTTGCGAATTTCTCCAGGGCAAAGAACGGTAGGATTCAACTATTGATAGCCACGGTGCGTGGAAAACTACAAAATGGGTTTACGCACGTTGCATACTTTACCTTAAACGCGCCGGGGACAGCCAGCAGTGCCGGCGTAAGACCACTCTTACAGCCTTTTAAACAACGTTGCTCAGTCTGTACGCTAAGCAACAGCTCGTTCACACCAGACTCGCATGCAAACCACACAATGTTGGCGCTGTCGGTTGACTAGCCAACGGCCTTGCTACAGTGGTAACACCAGATCCCGTCCCGTCACCGAAGATAAGCCGTTCCCCTGTCCACGTGGATTTGCTCAGCGCTGATGGAAATCGGGGTGCTTTTAGCCCTTCTGAGATCACTTGAGGAGCTTCATGACTTGGGAGTTCGCCTCCGGTGATGAAAACTGACAGTTGCCGGGAGAGTGGTGGGCCGTGCACATCCCCCTCCATATCGGCATCTAGCGTGAGCTGTCGTCTGAGGATGACGCAGCGGTCTACCGGCACCGTTGCGCCTTCCTAGGCCTGTTCAGACAGAGGGTTCGCAGTCGGTTACCCGGTCAACCGTGTGTGCATCCTTAAGATTACTTCAAAGATGATGAGGAAGCTTGCACTTGCCTATATCACCTTAAAAATTTTACTTATAAAAAGGAACCATGAAACTGAATTTAAATAATAAAATTAATGGGCGTATATCACTTTACGTAATACCAGCTACTCAGGGCAAGCAGTGCTGCCCTTCTTTACTTGTAAAGCGTCTGCCACGTGTACTAAAGTAGATTACACTGTAAAATGCATGGTTGCATAAACAAGCTAAGAGTGTGTACCAGCAATAGTATTATCATTAAAATGGTTGGAATAAAATGGTAGGGACCGTGATTTGAATGTAATATGGTAAGCAGCTTCATCATTAAGTAACTACAGCCATTTTGTGTAGGATTCTCACAAGGTACAACATATGATGAAAGTTCTTTGCAGTATAAGCCTTGTTAAAAACGTAAAATTGGTTATGCATGCTTTCTGAGTTAATTGCATAGTGCTTACTACGTGTACATGAAACAGGTTACTAGTACTCACATAAGTATTCAATAACTGATAGCATAAAATCATAATAGGTTTCATTTTTGGTAATCAGTTGATCGTTAAGGACTAACTCTTAATGTGTATGCAAGTGCTTTACTATTTCAATTTCCTCAAGGAGATTTTGCTTTTTGCCTTTTGGAGAATGGTGTAGTATTTGAAGACATTTTAAAGTGGGCGGCTGGTGCCTGCTTTCTTTTAAATGTTCTGCAAACGCAGAAAAGTCGCTTGACTTCACCCTTCTGAGTAAGCATGTGCCACTGAAATGTAGTTTTGAACATTCCGACTGTCTGTCCTAAGTAGGCCTTTGGTAATTCATAACATCCCAGTTTGTACACATCCGAGGCACCGTAACTATTCCTCTATGACCATTCGTTGTATATGTAGCTGCGTTGGGTTTTATTGTGGGATGGTGATACCACTCTAACATCATGATTTTTTCGAAAAGTTTCGCTTGTTGATGCGAGACAGGTCCCAGGAAAGAAAGTACAATGAACTTCGGCTTCAGAGTTGCGGTGTTTACTACTACTTGTATTATTATTATTCACGTTTGGGCCCTACTGGACCACGCGAAGTACAATCACGGGGCATTCAGTTATTTTCTTTTAGACTTTCTCTCTGCCCAAATTGTTTTCATTCTCTCGGAATGAGCTCTTTTCCTTTCATCAGACCATGTGGTTCCAGTTTTCTTTGGTTTTTCAGCTTGACCAACTACCCAGTCATGAATTTTTGCCTAAATAATTTTCTGTCTTGAATTTCATCTTGTTTTATATCTGCCTCTTTCATGTCCTCTTTTATAGCAGCAATCCATTTTATTGTCTCAAATTTAGCTTTACTTCGATTTTCGTAGAATTCCACTACTTGTTTAGTTAGTCTGGTAGCATCCATTCTTTTAATATGCCCATAAAATTTTAATCTGCGTTTTTTCATATCCGAATATATGCTGGTGTATTGTTGAATTTCACTATTTGCTCTTAGCCTGTATGTTCCTTCTTCAGTATATTTTGGACCTAGAATTTTTCTGATTACTTTTCTTTCTCTTTTTTGGATTTCTTGAATGTCCTTTTTTCTGTTTAAAATTAGCGTTTCAGCCCCATAAAGGCACTCTGGTTTTATGACCGTGTTGTAATGTCTCAATTTAGAGTACCTCGAGAGACATTTTTTGTTGTAGATGTCTTTTGTAAGTCTAAAAGCTGTCTCCATCTTTTGACAACGAATTTCATTTCCAATTTTTTCTAGACCAGTCTCTGAGATTGTTTCACCTAAATATTTGAATTGCGAAACTCTTTTGATTTTTCCATACTTAGTTTCCAAAAGTTTGGGTGCCAGTTTGTTGCTAGTCATATACTGTGTTTCTTCAAATGAGATTTGGAGACCTACTCTTTCTGCTGTTTCTTTAAGAATTTCTATTTGTTTCTGAGCAATTTGGATGTCCTGCGTTAGAATAACCAAGTCGTCTGCAAAGGCCAAACAGTCTATTCGAATATTTGTTCGTCCTAATTTCACTGTTTGGTCAATTTTGAACTCCAATTTTCGTTCGCGCCACTCTTGTATTGCTTTTTCTAGAACGCAGTTAAATAGCAACGGAGAGAGTCCATCACCTTGCCTCACGCCTGTTTTTATTTTAAAGGATTCTGAAATTTCTCCTCTGAACTTTACTTTTGATTTTGTACCAGTTAGCGTGTCTCTGATAATTGCCGTGGTTTTAGGATCCAGGCCTTGTTCTTTCACAATTTGGAAAAGAGATTCACGATCCACTGAGTCATAAGCCTTTCTAAAATCTACAAAGGTACAAACTAGTTTTTTATTGTAAATTTTTTGATGTCTGAGAATTAGTTTGAGGACTAAAATCTGTTCTGGACAAGATCTATTTGGCCTGAAACCTGCTTGATATTCGCCAATTTTCCATTCAAGTTGTTGTTGTGCTCGGTTCAGAAGACATTGAGAGAGGATTTTGTATGTGACTGGAAGAAGAGAAATTCCTCTGTAATTATTAACATCAGTTTTGTCTCCCTTCTTATGAAGTGGGTGAATCAAGGCGGTTTTCCATTCATCAGGAATTTTTTCAGTTTGCCAAATGTTTTGCATGATTGAAGTAATTTCTTTAACGGTTTTTGGACCAGCTGCCTTTAAAAGTTCTGCAACAATTCCATCTTCACCAGATGCTTTGTTGTTTTTCAACCTTTGAATTTCTTTAATGATTTCCTCTTCATTTGGTGCAAGTGAAACTGGATTGCATTGTTGGGGAATTTTTGGTGGAAATCTTTCTGTGGGCTCGGGGCAATTTAGAAGATTCTTAAAATATTTAGAAAGTTCTTTGCAATTTTCTTGGTTGTTAAAAGCCAACTGTCCATTTTCCTTCTTGAAGCAAAGATTCTGGGGTTGGTACCCCTTTATTTTGGTTTTAAAAGTTTTATAAAAATTTCTGGTATTGTATTTCTGAAAATCTTCTTCAATTTCTAAGAGTTGACTATTCTCATATTGTCTTTTTGTTTGTTTTCGTAAAGGAATTTGATCTTGAGCTGTTTTGATAATCTTGTGTTTGAGTTGTTCCCAATTTTGTGCACTTGTTTTGTCAAATTCGTCTGCTAATAATGATGGTTGGATTTTACTGGTGTCAAATTTGGGGATTAATGGTGTCCTTTTGTTGAAATTTTGGGGTTTTAGCTTTAGTTTCACACGGGTTAAGTAATGGTCTGAGTCAATATTGGCGCCTTTACGAACTTGAACATTTAAAATTTCTTTGTGACATGGATACGAGATTGCAATATGGTTAATTTGGAATTCACCTATGTCCTTGTTAGGTGATCGCCATGTCTTTTGTTTTGAAGGTTTTTTCTTAAAATGACTTGACATAATTTTGAGATTGAAATTTCTGCAAAATTCTACCAGCCTCTTTCCATTTTGATTGGTCCATTTATGTGCAGGGAATTCACCCACCGTTTTTCTAAATTTTCTCTCTTTCCCTAACTGTGCATTAAAATCACCCATTAAAATCTTTACATAATTTTGAGGAATTTTGGAGACTGTATTCTCTAACACTTCCCATGACTTATTTACTTTTTCTGGATTTGTTTTATTCTCCTGGTTGATAGGCATGTGTGCGTTAATTAAACAGTACATTTTATTTGCACATTTCATGGAAATTGTCATTAGTCTGTTGTTTACTGGATTTACTTCGATTACGGAGCCAAGAATGTCTTGCGAAATTGCGAATGCAACACCCAGATGCGGAGTGTGTTTAAGAATTCTTTTGTCTGTTTTACTTTTAAACAATCGGTAGTTTCCAAAATCCATGGTATTCTCATCAGGCAACCTTGTTTCTTGCAGGGCTAAAATTTTGATATTTTGTTCTTTTAGTGTGTCTCCTAATTTATAGAGTTTTCCTGGTGTCAAGAGAGAGTTAATATTGATAGTTCCAAAAAATGTTTCGACCTTGGGCATGAGTCGGTCAAAAGACTTCGATTTCCTCTGGTTTGGGATATAGCGTTTCAGCCTAGTCTCCCCAGAATCCGATAGACTAGTTGCGCCACTGATGGCGGAGGATTTGTTACCACCTGGGGTAATTTTGTAATTACTAAAACGCTCCATAATAGTACTTAGAATCAAAGGGTTGAGCTCAGAAAAGCTCAGTGGTTAAGACTGGAGTGGTTAGTTCCAGAATTTGTATTACGGCCGCACCTCTGGTGAACAGACGCCGACTACAGTGCCGCTTGTTACAAGTCAGACGCAAGGTGGATTTATTGTATTATGTGCCTCTTCCGCTAGTTCCACCGTACCGAGATTCGTTCTCTCCGCCTTCACTACCGTTGAGGTCTTCGCTGTAACCCTAGCAAAGAGGCCCTGACAGAGTACTATCACCCGGGCCAGGTGAACTCTGGTTTTTTAAACGAGGTTGTTACTCCTCCCCCTCCTCCTTCCTCATCACTTGCATAATGAGGCCCCGGGCTTGGGACCGGTACAGCGGAGTTTTACTACTACTTGATTATTTCTCTTTGTCATTTTTTCTTTATCAGCTTATTTACCAATTTGATTTTATGACCGTTATTTTAAGCCATATGCCTCAAGCTATTTAGCTCCTGGCTAACAGCCGCCGGGCTTAGGGAAATTGGAAAATTGTGGTAAGATCTTATGGGACCAAACTGCTGAGGTCATCGGTCCCTAAGCTTACACACTACTTTATCTAACTTAAACTAACTTAAGCTAAGGACAACACACACACTCATGCCCCAGGTAGGACTCGAACCTCAGACAGGGAGGGCGGCGCGACCGTTACATGATGCCCTAGACCGCGCGGCTACCCGGCGAAGCGGGATTAGTGGTAATGTCACACAGATGGTCAGTAACAGATCTGGAAAAAAACTCGTTTATGCTGGTGGTGCTGACATGAGAAGGCGTGGATTACTGAATCACCAGGTTTACGACAAACATACTGTATCACCAGCTGTACGCTCGAGTTTCAAATCCAGTTATCTGATGAATCTGTCAGAACTCATGATATCATGAGTGAAGCCCATTTTTGGGTGTAGAGTATTAAACTCTTCTCTTAGAAGGTAAGTACTTTCGGCAGGGCATTCTACACCAATTATTACGTCAGTAGAACAATTTCATTACTAAGGCAAGAACCTTCTCTAAAATATTTACATACCATAATACTGTCAAATACATCGGCAAGGCAAACGGAAAGATAGTTACCTATAGATAATCAGTCCTCTTGTTTATATAAATGATTACTAAAGGGGAAATAACTGCGAGTCGTTACTACGCTAAGCAGTGAAATCAGGTGTACAATCATCCTTCTTGAGTTGACATTGGCTAGAAAGCTTTCCTTGGGTAACAGTTACCGGCCTCCTCCACGGGTATGTTTGTAGAAAAGTTATTTAAGTGAAGAGAAACCAAGTAATACTCCAGTGATCTTATCTTTCAGTTGCTAGATCAAGTCACTTCTACTGAAGGTGGAAAAGTTTCGTTCATAAACGAACATTTTACATATCAATTCCAATAAAAATTTGGAGGAAGGCTCACCATGATTACCTGTCCAATTCACTATAGGATATGTAGAGAGGTCTTGCTTACGTGTCTTAACCTGCGCACGAAGAATAGGTCCTTTCGGATTCATTACTTTCATTCTCCTTTGTTTAACCAAGTTAATTATGTTATTGAAGTCTCGAATACATGCGTTTATCCGCTTGGCCAATCACTGCTTCATTAGAATTAAGTTTTTTTTTTTTTTATCGATAACACTCCTTGCACCTATTTGGGAAGGTTTTTCTGTCAGATCATTCGCTTAACATGTGATTTTCAGTTTTTCGGTCTTGGTAGCGGCTGCACTGTCCAAGGCTATTTTTAAGTCAACTACTAATTCTATGATTATTCTGTCGTTCAATTGTCACTGAATATTGTTGTTTGGTTGGTTGATTCGAGAGAGAGGACCAAACAGCGAGGTCATCAGTTCCATCGGATTAGAGAAGGATGGGTAAGTAAGTCGGCCGTGCCCATTCAAAGGAACTATCCAGGTATTTGCCTTGAAGCGATTTAGGGAAATCACAGAAAACCTAAATCAGGATGGCTAGAGACAGATTTGAACCGTCGTCCTCCTGAATGCTAACCACTGTGTGCTAACCACTGCGCCACCTCGCTCGGTGCTGATGTACTTAAGGCCTTTCCTTAATAGTTGCAGATTAAATTCGATGTCTTAAAATTTACTACACATTCATCGAATTGAAATGCTACATTCTTGTTGCAGAAATAACTGCGGGCTGTCAGTAAACTTTCCTTAAGTTTCCGTTTTGTGTATCATTTTGAAGCCTAATCATTCACCCACGCTTTGCCCATATAGGCTTCCAAGGCTAAAACATTAAGTTAATTTTTTCTTTGTAGGGATGCCTAATCTTGTTGCTGATGAGTAGAGACCGGATTTTATGCATTACCATATTGCATATGCATTTGCATATTTGTCTCCTTTTCGCAGGTTACTGCATATTTTAATTAAAAACTTGCAACGATGCGTATTTTCGCTCTTTGTTTACAATATTTTAAAAATATAAACATATTGATCTCAACGATTTTTTCAAGTAATGGTAGCGTAAGCTTGCTAATACATAAAGCTATTTCATTTTCTCCGCAGTCGCCAGTAGTTTAAAATACACTGAAGGCCAAAGAAACTGGTATAGGCATGCGTATTCAAACACAGATATGTAAAGTGGAGATTATGGCGCTGCGGTCGGCAACGCCTGTAAGACAACAAGTTAGAAATTTGTGGTAGGGTCTTATGGGACTAAACTGCTGAGGTCATCGGTCCCTAAGCTTAAACACTACTTAATCTAACTTATACTAAGGACAACTCACACACCCATGGCCGAGGGAGGATTCGAACCTCCGACGGGGGGGAACCGCCCGGACCGTGACAGGACGGTCCCGGCGGAGGTTCGAGTCCTCCCTCGGGCATGGGTGTGTGTGTTTGTCCTTAGGATAATTTAGGTTACGTAGTGTGTAAGCTTAGGGACAGATGACCTTAGCAGTTAAGTCCCATAAGATTTCACACACATTTGACATTTGTGACAAGACAACAAGTGTTTGGCGCAGTTCTTAGTTCGGTTACTGCTACTACAAAGGCAGGTTATCAAGATTTAAGTGAGTTTGAACGTGGTGTTATAGTCGGTGCACAAGCGATGGGACACAGCATCACCAAGGCGACGATGCAGTGAAGATTTTCCCGTACGGCCATTTCAGAGTGTACCGCGAGTATTAGGAATCTGGTAAAACATCAAATCTCCGACGTCGCTACGGCCGGATAAAGATTCTGCAAGAAAGGGACCAACGGCGATTGAAGAGAATCGCTCAACGCGACAGAAATGCAACCCTTTCGTAAATTCTTGCACATTTCAGTGCTGGGCCATCAACTAGTGCCAGCACGCGAACCATTCAACGAAACATCATCGATATGAGCTTTTGGAGTCCAAGGTCTACTCGTGTACCCCTGGCCATCAGACTCAACGTTGTTGAGCATGTTGAGGATGCTTTTGACTGCGCTGTTCAGAAGAGATCTCCACCCACCTGTACTCTTACGGATTGATGGACAGCCCTGCAGGTTTCATGGTGTCAGTTCCCTCCAGCACTACTTCAGACATTAGTCGAGTCCATACCACGTCGTGTTGCGGCACTTCTGCGTGCTCGCGGGGTTCCTACACGATATTAGGCAGGTGTACCTGTTCCTTTGGCTCTTCAGCGTATATTCACATAGAACAGTGAGCAGATTTGTGCTTCATAGTTACAGAGAACACAAATAAATTGAGAGTCCACAATGGCCGCTTATAGAAAGCTATTCCACTGAATAAAAGGAGTGTCGGTAAAAACTTCTGGAAAATAATCTTCTTCTATTTTTGCTTCTTCTTTCTCAATATTGACATTGGCTGCTCAAGCGGTGAAAACCACGGAAATACTTCACCATTGTATACATTGGGTGTTGTTGCGTGAAATAAACTCTTGTTTATGATTTGACACTGGTTTTGCGGAAGCGATGGTGTCATTCCCACTGAAACTAGAATTTGGTTATTCTTACATACAAAACTTACTAAATTTCTTAGTCAACTACGTAACAAATCTCAAATTCGTGAAAAATTTGAAAATTTACATTCATTGTTATATATATATATATGGAATATGGATCAAGAAACCTACAGAGGAACTGTACAAACATACGGAGACAATCACAGAAAAGATTAGAAAACGCAGACTACAATTCTATGGACACTTATACAGAATGCCATCACACAGGCTGACCAAACAGATCTTTGACTGGGTAACCATTAGAAACAACAAATGGGTGGCAGAGGTAGAAAACGACCTGAACCAGCTCAACATAACAGCAGACACAATAAACGACAGAATAAAGTTCAGAAACATCATTAAGAAAAGTAAACTACATGAGATACAATGCGACAAACGAACAGGCATAAAATGGACCGAAGAACGAAAGCAAGATCACAGCCAGAAGATGAAAGAAATATGGGCAACCAAAAAGGCAATCAAGATGAAGCCGAAGACACGAAGCCGACAAGAAGCATGGACAGAGGACCGGAAACAGAAACACAGCGAGCGAATGAGGGAAGTTTGGGCAGCAAGGAAGGCAGCAAAAGGAACTGGCCATGTAGTTTAGTCCAAATGCGCTCTTTAAGGGCAAAACACCAATAATATATATATATATATATATATATATATATATATATATATATATATATATATATATGTGTGTGTGTGTGTGTGTGTGAGTGTGTGTGTGTGTGTGTGTGTGTGTGTGAGTGAGTGAGAGAGAGAGAGAGAGAGAGAGAGAGAGTAATAGAGAGAGAGACAGAGAGAGTGACTGTTTTTATGTTGAAAAAAATCAGGATGCAACTTTCTTTTGACGCTGGCTGAAACTTACTACGAAGGTCAAACAAAATAAAAATAACATATTAGTGACAGTCTAAAGCTATTGGTTCATGGTAACTCGTAACATAATTTCTATCTCACGTCAAACTGATCTTCCAGCTGAGCTATTCAAATAAGTACGAGTATTAACGAATATGGGACGGTTCAACCAGGAAATCTTTCATTGAGTTTCTGTTACAGGAACACCGAGAATCGCTAAGAATCACGCGCTAAATCGGTATCCAAGCTAACGTGAAAAAGCTTCTGAAAGGTAGGTCACAAATCTGCTCTGGTGTTTCCACGTAATGCTCAACAAAGTCTGCTTCAGATTGACATGCTTTAATAATGCAGTTGGAAATTCTTTAAAAATTTAATGTTTTTCGTCTCGCAGGTAGGACAAATGTATAATATGATCGAAAGAACAACAGCTGCAAATATAAATAGTGTTTACAGTCGTGGCCGGAATCATATTGCTCTTTAGAAAATAAAATTTACATTATAACGCTCTAACAAGGCGAACATTGCAGGGAGTGTCAATAAAGTTAATTATATTGGTTGACAAAGACGTAGTACCATGCACCATTTGGTTTGTTAATGTTCTGAAATCAATTTGTTCTTGCAGCTGAGAGATTTCTTTTATGCTTCGTCTTCTTCCCTGCTTTTGGCTTCTCTGATTTACGGGGAAATTTCTGCTCTCAACAATAACGCTAGCGGTACGTTCTTTATGGGACAGATGTATGGGCAGTGAGAAGCAAAAAACCCTGTCGCTTTATCTGCAGTTCTTACAAGTTATTACTTGTGTTTATTACTCATATTACTCACATCTCTGAAGATCGAAACAGTTGTTATCCAGTAAATAGAAAAACAAAAGAAAATATGAAACGAACTATTAATTCCCAATTTTAAATCAAACACAGTTTCACAAACTTAGTTTTTATTGTTTTTTATTATTTTTTTAACCTGCGATCCACGGAACAGACTCGGGGTTCGCAACAAATATTTCCGGCAGCAGTCTGCAGTTCTACGAACTGGCTGGTTTTCATGTTATCTGTTTAGAAAAAATAAGAAAAAACATGGTGAAATTGCTCTGTTACGACTATGTAATTAAAATAACATTGCTGACGGCAAAATGACTCGGCATGACAATTAACAATATTCCTTTGCGAAAACTGGAACTAAAAATGCTTTTAAAATTTCACCTAATTGGAAACCATCACGATATTTTGATTGTAAAACAACCACAGCTCTCCCACAGGAAGCAAGAATTCTTCGTAATGTACATTACGCAAAAATGGAAAATATTATACTAAACCGTTGCGTTGACACAGTTACCTGCAAAATAACTCTGTGTTCTATGAAAAACACTGAAATGTAAATTAATCTAAAACTTAATAGCCACTGCTAGAACGCCCTACCCTGCCTGTTTCGGTTTTCATGAGAACTTTATATTAACTAGAATATTGCAGGCAGTAAAAATACAGAAGTGGAAAGATTGGTATGACGATTGGTCGGTCACCCGGCCACAGCGGAATCTAACTTCGTCTGACGGCGAGCTATAGCCTCGCTACAGCTAAAGTAGTGTGCGCTGCTACCGCGCGGTGGAAGTTCTGTCGATGGTGAGTAGGCAAAAGCAGAGACATTGCAGGCAGGAGAGGTGACGAGATGCGCAAGCAATACGTGCCGACTGACGCTGTGCTAGGTACGGCAGGAATGCAATCTCTCCACCGGCTTCTACCCTGATGTGTGGAAGATTTCCCGTGTTACCCTTCCGCCGCCTCTTCCTATCGTCCCATCCTGCCTCACCTCCGTCTTCAGTAAGACCTTTGAATCCATCCTCTTCCATCGTATCCATCACCACCTTAACAACACCATCTCCTCCCTCAGTGTGGCTTCCAACCCTCCTTCTCCACCAAAGACCAACTCCTTAACTTCGTTCCCATTCTCTCCCTGCAACTTAACTCCAGTCCCTCCCTCATTTTTGTTTCCCTTGACCTCCAAAATGCTTACGACCGCGTATGGCACCCCTGTCTCCTCTTTAAACTTCAAACCTACGCCCTGCCTATCAATTTTGTCTGTCTCATCGCGTTCTTTCTCTCACGCCTTTCTTCCTATGTCACCCTCCACCATACCAACTCCCATATCTTTTATACCACCATTGGTATCCCCCAAGGCTCCATCCTCTCTCCTCTCCTCTGTCTCCTGTATACCGCTGAGATGCCCAACCACCCCCCCCCCCCCCCCCCTGTACATCTCCTCCAATACGCTGATGACACCGCTTTCTTGGCTCCCTATCCTACCCTTCAATGGCCCCAATACACCCTCCAAACACACCTTGACCAGTTCAAGAATTGGTGCAACCAGTGGTTCCTTCATATCAACCCCTCCTAGACACAGGCAATCATCATAAGCTGCACCATTCGCTCCCTCCATCTGCATGATTTCTACCTAACCATTTATAGTCATCCTATCCAGCTCACTCCCACCCTGCATTACCTTGGCCTCACCCTCGAAAGTCACCTCACCTGGATCCCCTCATCTCCTGACCATCCAGCAAAGCCCATACTTGCCTCTTCTTCCTGAAACTCCTGTCGGGCCGGACATGGGGATTGCATCCTTCCACCATCCTCCACAGCTACAAGTCCCACATCTGTTCTATCCTCTGTTATGCCAGCGTTGCCTGGAACTCCGCCCCCTCCCCCCCCCCCCACTTTTATAAGACCCTCAAAATCCTGGAATGCCACATGCTCCACCTTGCCTTCTCTATCTGCCTTCTGTCCCCCACATGGCTCCTGTATGACTTGTGTGACTTCCTCCCCTTCCCCAACTCCTCCTTTTCCTCCAACATATCCACATCATTTACACTATCTGCAAGCTTGATCCTCCACATCCCCTGGTGTCCTCCTTCCTCTCCACCCCCCGCCCACTGCCATGCCTCTATTGCTGTATCCCTCCCTCTCTCCAATTTCCAGTACCTCCCCCTCCTGGATGATGAACTTCACTGTGATGTTTACCCTTCCTACCAACTGTAACCTGACCTTGTCCCCCCCCCTCCCCAGGGCCCCCCTTTTCCTCTCCCCTCCTTCCCCCAGAGTGGTTTTTCCTCCTTTCTCCCCCTGAGTCTCTGCACCCCCTCCTTGGCTGTTTCCATCTCCTGTCCTTCCCTTCCCAGCCCCTGTCAGTGCGCCCCCTGCTCCACCTCCCCCCTCTAGCACCGCCCATTCCCCCTCTTTCTTCCCTCCTCCCTTGTATCCGTACCCCTGGCACATCACATTCTCCCAGTTTATTCTTCGTCATCGGTGTGCGACATCAGTGTTGTCTTCGCTGCTGTTCTACAGTAACGTCAAGTGGTGTGATTTTGCGTGCTGGACTTATACATAGTACTGCTGTCTTTGATTGTTCTGTACTATGCCGCCCATCGCAACTTTTACGACCCAGCCATACTTAACTTTGTGTTCTTTTAATTGTCACAGTGTGTGGTTTCTTGTGTCCACTACTTCTTTAGATTTTTGTCTCCTTTTTTACAGACGCCTCCTTTTGTATGCTTTCTTCCATTACGTTCCTCCTTTTTTATATCCCTGGTCCGCCATATATTTTTATATTGTTTTAAATGTCTCCCTGTTATGTATATGCTGTCTCTCGGCTGAAGAGCGACACCTATGCTGCTGCCAGCCAGCTCCACATGGGGAATTGAAATTCAATAAAGAAAAAAAAGAGAGAAATATTGCTGACATCCAAGGGTTGGAACCCCTAGGGATATAACAACTGTGAGTTTCTCTCACAGAGTCGAATTTCCATACGCAAAACTTTCCAGCCAACGTGGTCCATGTCATAGATGTTGTCAGCAGACCTCGCTGCCCATCATCATCATCGTTTCCACTGCCAGACGTCATCAACACTGAGAGTCCTCACTGCTCATTGTCATCGTCGCCATCGCCAACACCATCATCTTCACTTGTACTGCTGTGATCAAGGGGGTTGACCCTGAGATTACAACAGAGGAAGTTGGGTGGGAGCTAAATTCTTATCCTAACTCCCAAATCCGAAATGCCCTTCGAATTCATCACCATTCGGGACCTACATTCCCCATTCGCATCTTTTCTGAAGATCCTTCAACCATAGGTCAGTCTATCACTGCAAACACGAAGTCGAACCTCCCTCGTCCAAGACCAAGCCTACCATTGCCACAAATGCCTCATCTACAATAATCATTTAACTTCTGACAAAAAAAATCGTCCTACTTGTCCCCATTGCAAAACAACCTGCACCAAAACTATCCTAACCTCTAGTCCCCACTCACCTGCAATACTTGCAACCAATTCCATCCACCTCACTCCTATAAGTGTACAGGCACACCCCCTTGCTCCAAGCCTGAACTGACTGCCCAAATCCTCCCTGTTGACACACCACTCCACCCAAACAATTTCCACCTTCCTACTCCTACTGCTGAAGACATCATACGCTTCATCACTACTGTCCTTCAAAACATCTAACCAATCGAGTGTTTGCGTATCCTCTATCAGGTCACCCTGGCAGCCCATTCCACATTTCCTTTAAATGCCACCGCTACATATTCCCAAAACCTTTCACACTTCCTCTTTTCCCGTGTAGACACCCTCACCTAACACAATTCCATCCCACCCTTGAACATCCCTCCACTCCATAGCACCCTCGATCTCTTCCATCAACGCCCCCTTCACAACCACACCAACACCCTGTCTCCTTCTCAACTTCATGCCAGCTCTCTGTGCTCAACTTTTGTTTCATTCTCCACCATGATGCCACAATCTCTTCCCTCTACGCCTCACCTTGAACTGGTCATCAAGCAGACGCCACATCAGCAACTTGTCGCCTTCGCACAGCTCTCTATGAAACGCCAACTCCAACGCACCAGTATTACCCAGAAATTTTCAGCACTCATTTTTTGTTCACCTTTCAACGATTCAAACATTCCAGACATTCCATTTTCATCTGCAAAACTGTAGGCTGAAGAGCGGCTGCATCACTGCTGTCAGCCCGCTTCCTATGGGGGCATAAAATGAGAATAAAGAAAGAAAAAGCCACCACTGATGTATCCACATGCCTGTATTTAAGGTGACGTTGATGCTCGAAGCAGCTTTCCGCAACCGCACAAACTGGACTGTTTAGCTCTTGCCACACTCTCAGGCTGAGATTATATTTAATCGGAGGCAACATTCTGTTAATTTTTCTAAGTGGCCGAAAGACTGGTGTGATTCGTTGCCTGTTTAGTACGCTGCCTGTCTTGCTAGTCGTCGCGCCGCAGGACGAAAGCCGCACTACGTGTTGGTCATTTTGACTCGTTTGAACGGTGTCGCTTCTCGGTTTTCTCAGCAGCGTTGATTGAATGTCACGGACAGAGTACTCGTTCCTTCTGAATACCGTAGCCAGATGCTTAATCTGACTGAAGGCTGATGACTCAAAAAAAGACAACCTACTGCTTTTATGTGTGGTTTCGAAATGAAACCACTAGGCTTCATATAGTGTGGACACAAAGTTTATTTGATTTTAGGCCCATTTTTATTTGTTATTTGCGACTACAATTTGTTATAGGCATTATGAAGAATTCATGGAAGTTTCGAGATGTGGGACTGTGTCTAGTAAAAATGCGAATTTGGTTTCAAACATATCACATGAAATGGTGTCCTACCGAAAGTTGTACGTACTAGTGGTTCTAAAGTGAAACCAGTACCTTAAAACAGTTGATCTTTACTTTTTGCCAATTTCATCTTACTTTCATTGCTTACTATGATAATATATAACTTCGTGAAAAATTTTGAAATGATATTGCAAAGTGAGTCCACACACCTTAAAAATTGTTTATTTTTTGCCAATTTCTTCCTGTATTCATTGCTTACCATAACAAAGGTTAATTATGCGAAAAATTTTAAAAGTATATTTTTTTAATAGTGGTGGGACTGAAACAGTTGACAAGGTCAGCATAGATAAGTTTTTATATCCTTAAAACAGTGCAAGAGAAAAAAATACCATCAGGTTACCACATTAATAATAAGGATGACACCTTTGAAAATTCAGTCCAGGAAAAGGGAAGTGTTTGTATCTAAAGGCAGACATCTGTCGGTGGCCTTACTTCAACCGAAAGAGGGTTGCTGTCCACTTTAGGAGCGTATGTGACGGCACTGGCCATTTAACCGCGTTAGGTTGGGAAAAGTGGCTTCAGAAAAATATACATAGGTCGTATTAATTACAATTTTTTTTACTTGTAATTACTTAATGTGATACCATATACTATGTAGATTCAAAATATGCAAGCGGCAAGCTTCTATCAGTGATCACTGTTCGGCGAAAAATCACATTTCCCTTAGAGTGGTCACTCTACCCCACCTTCCATCAAGAATATTCAGCAGTGTTGCACGATATATTACGTTGACGGCCATAAATCAGCGTCTAATTTAAATTCACACTAAGTTTTCGTTATATATAACAACGCCCTTCGACGTGCCGAAGAATAAAAAAATACTGTTATACGACTAGCATCGAACCTCTGACATATTGTGCACAAGCTAACGCTATACTCACTTGCTTATCTTACCACTACTGTTGTAACGGAAGGTAGGTACAGTGACGTCCTCCGATTACCTAGGGTGAAGTTCCTGCACCAAGACCGACTAGTGTGAAGGGCTTAACTGCGATGTAGGTGGCAACTTTTGATGTATTACCATTCAGTCCTTCCTGCGACCACATTCCGACCTGCGTTCTCCACTTGTCAGAAAAATTGTTCTCTCTTCGAAATTTGTTTCTAAATGTTACCTCAGCAATTGAGTTATGTGCGAAGACAAGACATTGCATCAATAACAAAGGCAAACTACGTTAAATGTTTAATAAAAATATGAGGCACAAGTAGAAGTGGCTAGTGGTTTATTTAGAAAAAAAGTGCATTCATACATATTTTCTGTGACTGAATGATGGAAAACTGTGCATTGTCAAACAAAAGTGTCTGCAGTTTTGGCTTAGTTACGCAAGGCATTGACGTACAGCCGTGTAGTGTGTGGCAGTGCTCCACATGTAAGAATACCACAATACATAGTGCAACTAAGCGCCGCCCCTCCCTGCTTCTCGGGTGTAAACACGGCGGTGATGCCGCCTTAGCCGGGTAACCCGCTTTGTCTTCCCGGGTAATACGAGGTGGACAAGGACCACATGGAACAAGTCAAAGCCCGGTTATGTGAAGGAAGAAAACTGTGGGTTGTATAAAACTTTCGTATTTCTTGTTGCGTCAGATCTGTTTAAAGCTTCGAGATGACAACGAAATCCTCCGTCGCCTTCGTCAGTAACAACCGACTGCCTTGGCTGCTGTAGCGGTAGCTATTTATACCCTACGGCTCGTCACTGGTCGGCGTACACCGTCGTCGCTGCGTCTTGTCAAAGATTGTGTCCATATCTGCACAGGTGACGCCACCGATTTCGTAGGAAAATAAACAATTCATAGTAATTTTCTCTGTTTTCTCAGCATCGAGAGGTCGCTTCCACGCATCACTAACAAGGGGACCTTGCGGTCTCGGAAATTCAGTTCGGGATGAGATTTCGCAAGGTAGTTGTACACCTTAAGAATTTTCACCCATAAGTTCTAAAGCGCACTAGCCAGAAGATTCCGAGAAAATAAGCTCTACAGTTTTACATGCACTGGTCAGTTTATATAGGGCGCCACGTTTTTACATTTAGCTTATACCCCGGTAAATTTATATTTGACAGCACAGCGAAATTGCTGCGCCTGTAGAAGACCCGCTTGCCACGGGGAGGATCCAGGTTCAGCCCTGCATGTTCGATCTTACCTTCGCGCAACTTTTCTAGTGGTTTTCAAAATTATAAAGACCTTTCTAAAAAAATTAATGACCTGAAATATTATAAATTAAATATTAAAGAATTTTATTTATGAAATGAGTGTTACAGCTAATTAACATAAAACGTAAATTACAAATAATATTTACTTCTTAAAAAGTTGCGTGGTTTCAAATGTGTTTTAATGGAGGTAAATTATAGGTTTAATATATATATATATATATATATATATATATATATATATATATATATATATAATTTCGCATTTTTTATAGAAGCACTAGAATGATAATTATCATAAAAACTTCGAACACACACATTGCTTTGACGTCATACGCAATTTATCAAGGACGATTGTTAACATTAACAAACTTTTTTTTAAAAAAAGATCTGTTGGAAAATAAACTCTGTCAATATTCATGAAAACTTCTGTTTCATCGGAAAGCCTGGAAGAGTGCCAAGCATAGCAGATAGTTTGATTAAAAACTGTCGGTGACAGTTGATGGTGTACTATCGATTGTACTTTTACGCAGTCTTCACGAGGACTTCTTTATTTATTATTTTCATTAAGATAAGCGCACTTCTGTACGCGCTTTATTAGATTTTTTTACTTGTCTATTAAAATAGACATCACAAGGTTGAACGAGAGAAGTACATTTCGGAGGAATCATCTTGAAAGATTTCGTCATATAATTAAGGCCTCGCCTGTTCACCCCAAGAGTCGATAATTAATGGAAACTGTTCTTTTTCCACTAATACTTTAAAGAACCGTCCAGAAATTCAATGTACAATCCCGTCATTAGCTTCCCAGACTTGAAAGACATTATCACGACATTTTTATATCTTTCCGCACATTCACGTATTGTTTCCTTACCTTGGATGTGGTGTCACCGCCAGACACCACACTTGCTAGGTGGTAGCTTTAAATCGGCCGCGGTCCATTAGTACATGTCGGACCCGCGTGTCGCCACTGTTAGTGATCGCAGACCGAGCGCCACCACACGGCAGGTCTCGAGAGACGGACTAGCACTCGCCCCAGTTGTACGGACGACGTAGCTAGCGATGCACACTGACGAAGCCTCGCTCATTTGCAGAGCAGATAGTTAGAATAGCCTTCAGCTAAGTCAATGGCTACGACCTAGCAAGGCGCCATTAATAGTTTATTGCCTGAATCTACAGAGTCTCACTTGTATCGTCAATAGCGATGTACAACAAGGATGGATTAAAGTTAAGTATTCCAGCAGCTACGTACTTTTCTTTATAGCATTCATTACGTATCCTGTTTCAGACCTCACGCCATCCTTCGTGTGTTTATAGCGTGCATTACGGTCCCCTCAAATCACACTGTGTCGGCACTTCTGTCGACACATCATTGGAAGCCATAGTTACCGATGGCTTCTTGTAAACAAACACATACCAGAGGTAGAAGTTTTACAAACAAAGTGGGATCATACTGAGCACAATTAAAAAACAAAATAAAAATACCCGAAGGGAGGTCCGAAACTGAATATCCTCTCTATCAAGCGAGCCATTTCGCTGTACTGTCATAATAAAAACTGACTGGTGTGTGAGCAGCGCGTAAAACTGTAGAGCCCTTTCTCTCTTAATCTTCTGGCTAGTGCGCTTTTATGGGTGAACACCCTTTAGATATGTTACTGACCTACGAAGTCTGAAGTAAGGTCCCCCTTCTAAGGTTAATAGCCCCTGCCACGGATGAGTTGCTACCGTACATTCTAATTTCTGCTGCTTCTTTAGTAAAAGAATCCCAGTTCGTAGAATCCTGGTACAATGTTTCAGTTCCGCCGAATGTTACTCCGTGTTTATTTGTGAGACAGTTCATTAATTCCTGAGTTCTCAAGTTCTCGGTTTTAATGTGCCTTATGCGTCCTGCACAGAGGTCGGTAACGCTACAGATAGACTGACCGATGCTGTTGTTTTCGTATTCACAAGGTATAAATTCAAGGGGCCCTGAGGCCGAGACTGCCCTTAATTGGGCGTGACGTCTCCTTGGAAAATAGGTCTTTTGTCTCTTCATCACAGGATCCAACTTATTATGGTAAATGTAGCACCGCAATGACGAAGAAAGACAGCTAGTAGATCGTTACGTGGTTCGTCAACATCTTCGCGTTTTCGTTTGTTGGAGAGTGCTAACTTCTTATCTCAATCTCCGTAGACATTATTTCGGTGCATAATTAATATATAGAGCTATAACTCTTTGTGACAAGCGCCTCCTGGATTCTGAGACTGATCTTCAGAGATACCCTTTCCGAAGTAGTGGCTATGGGGTTTGCAGTCACACATGATGCGAAAACAGCAGACAGCTGAAACCCGTCGCAGCTATCGGATTCAATACTGACAATTGAAAAGCTGCTATTGGCCTCGTCTTCCGTACTGATTAGCACTTTTGCAGCCACCTGTGTGAAAGTACTGTATTTTCTTTGTTTCATGATACTGAATAGATAAATGTTCCCATTTCTGCACAGACATTCAAACACCTCTTTGAAAGTGTCCCAACGGAGTTCAAGCTGTCATAAAAGAGAAGGATGGATACGACCCTTATTAATGCGCATAAATAGCTATCCGGACACGTTCGACAAATAGCTATCCGGATACGTTTCATCAGATAGTGTATAACCTGAGAACTTGGTAACGATTTTTCTATCAGAATGAATCTTATACTCCGCAGTGGACAGTGAGCTGGTTTAAATATCCTGGAACCGCGCTGCTGGTACGGTCGCAGGTTCGAATCCTGTCTCGGGCATGGATGTGCGTGATGTCCTTGGGTTAGTTAGGTTTAAGTAGTTCTAGGTCTAGGGGACTGATGACCTCAGATGTTAAGTCCCATAGTGCTCAGAGCCATTTGAACCATTTTTAAATATCCTGGCAGATTAGAACTGTTTGCTGTACTAGGACTCTGAGACTAGAATAGAGAACCTTTCTACATCTACATATATACTCCGCTAGCCACCAAGCGGAGGGCACAATTCGCGCCAAAGTCATATTTCCCTCCCTCTGTTCCACTCGCGGATCGCGCGAGGGAAAAACGACTGTCTGAACGCCTCAGTACGAGCTCTTATTTCCCTTATCTTTGAATGATGATCATTACGTGATTTGAAATTTGGTGGTAATAACATATGCTCTACATCCTCGGTGAAGACTGGATTTCGGAATTTAGTGAGCAGCCCCTTCTGTTTAGCGCGTCGTCTATCTGCAAGTGTGTCCCACTTCAAACTTTCTATGAGATTTGTAACGCACTCGCGATGGCTACATGTACCAGTCATGAACCTTGCCGCTCTTCTTTGGACCTTCTCAATCTCTTGAATCAGACCCACGGATAGACCGTAAGCGCGCACTTTTTGTAGCAAGCGACAGTGCGGAACTGAGTCGAACGCCTTTCGAAAGTCGAGAAATATGGCATCAACCTGGGAGCCGGTACCTAGAGCCTGTTGTATATCATGCATAAAGAGGGCCAGCTGTGTCTCGCATGACCGCTGTTTCCTAAAACCGTGCTGGTTTCTGCAGATGACCTTCTCAGAGTCTAGAAAGGTCATTATGTCTGAACACAAAATATGTTCCATGATTCTACAACAAATCGATGTCAGTGAAATTGGCCGGTAATTATGTGCATCCGATTTTCCACCCTTTTTATTGGTTGCTATGACCTGGGCCTTCTTCCAGTCCCGTGGAACTTTCCGCCGTTCCAATGATCTCTTATAGATGACGGTTAAGAATGGTGCTATATTTGTAGCAAAGTGAACATAAAATCTTACGGAGATACCATCTGGGCCAGACGCCTTTCTGGCATCTAAGGATCTTAACTGTTTTACTATCCCATATACACTAAACACTATGTCAGCCATCCTTTCGTTTGTTCGATAATTGAAAGGGGGAATGGTGCTGCAGTTTGTAGCGAACAATGGTCTTACCGCATCAGTTATCCTGGCACAAACCAAAATCCTATTTCACGGCTTCATAGTAGGCGGAAAGTACTGAGAGAATTGCTGGGAGTGCACCTCGTATAATTTGGTAGCATTTTTACGTTGCATGTTGGTATTCCGGTTGCTGTGGGCTTATTTGTCAACTGATATTTTTATCTGTAGTTCACTGTTGCTATTCGAGTTTACATATTGTCATTTTGTCATTTGTAGATGGTGATCTGAGCTAATGACGTCAGAAAACTAAGCGCCAAATGGAGAAATCTGAACAATTCTCTATTTGAATTCAGTAGAGGGGTGACAGCAAAGGAGGCAGCCAGAAACATTTGAGCATGTATGAACATAGTGCCATTGAACAGAGCACGGCAAGAAAATGATTTTCTCATTTTAAGTAGGATCGTTTTGATATTAGAGATCTCCACTTTCAGGAAGACCTTCGTGGTTTGATGTAGATCGTTTAAACGCATTAATCCACAATCAGTGTACTCGATAATTTGCTAATGTGGTGAATTGTGATTTGCAAGCTATGTGCAAGGTTCAGAAATCGACTGTTTGGGTACCGCATCCTCTAAGCCAAAATCACAAATACCAGCGAGTGGCCGTACGTGCATCTCTGCTTGATCGTCGTTAATTGGCTCATGAACAGCACCGACCATTCCTATTCTGCAACGTTAGTCGCGACGAGAGATGGTGTTTTCACGCTAACATAAGAAAAGGAAAGGATTAGTTGAGCCTAAACAAAGCAGCAAAAATCCGTACGAAGACTTGGCCGCATCCGTAACAGATAACATTATGTATCTCGTGGAACAGTGACAGTGTGGTGTACCAGGAATTGCTTCCCCGAGGTGTAACCATCACTGCTGACATTTACTGTCAACAACTGAGACGCCTTGCAGACGCAAACCAGAAGATTGGGTGAAGTGGTGCTACTCCCACGTAGCTGCCCACCTGTATTCTCCAAGACTGACAAAAAACTCTATACAGAAGATGAATTGGGAAGTTATTCCGCACCCTCCTTGTTCACCTCATCTTGCATCCTCAGAATTTTACCTTTTACGCAACCTTCAAGAAAATTCCTTTCCAGACGAAAATGCACTCTGAACATGGCTGGACGAATTCTTCGCCTCAAACTCATGTGATTTCTACACTCGCGATTTCGTAAAGTTGCTCCAGCGTTGGCACTATTGTAAATAGTTTTGTATATTAGTGGTGACATACGTCTCTGTTATGTGTATTTTACGTGTTTATTAAACTTACGGAAAATGCTACGAAGTTATAGAACAACCCAATAGTAAAGACAACAAGACAGCTCAGTCCTAAGAACAGTAGCAGCGAACGGCAAAGCTCTAGGATCTAGTCCAGGTCCAGCACACAGGTTTAACCTTCCATAGATGTACAAACTGTTTCACATTTGACAACCTGGTAGTAGGTGCTTCCTGGCTGGCTGGGGATAGGGCTAAAAAAACAATGAACATGCCACCCCTCTTTAGTTTGCTTTTCTTGGACGTATTTGTATGTGATATTTAGGTCACGGCCTTGTGTTGCGAGAGAAGAAGCTACATTAGTTATGAGTAGCTTTTCGTTTGATATTTTATCCAGCACTGAGTGAAAAGTTGTCAAATAGTTTTGTTCTATAACAGTCGCATGATAACAACGACCATTTGGCGAGGATCTGCCCTGAGACTGGCTTTATCGTAACAGCCATTTTTATCAGAACAGACGAGATCATTCTCATGGGGGTGCATACAAAGGCTATAAAACGCGGCAATCACATCTTGTAATAATATATTTCGATAGAGCTGTTAACGACTAAACCAGGGGTGAGAATGCTTTCTTGTTATTGTTGCAAGAGCTCGTTTTCCATCGGGTCGCGACCTCATTACCATCAACCTCACAAAAGAACTCCAGACAGTTACATGGAACAGCCACAAACTGTTTAGCAGAGCTGAACTGGCATATAACGCATACTGATTCATACCAATGGAATGGAATCTGAACGCAACCTAGGAACTACTTATCGTCAAACTCAGCAACAACGTATCATGAAACCTACAGAAAACGAAACACTGCTGGAAAACTGTTGGGTGGGTACATGTTGTATTTAACGATCAGTACGACGTTTTCTCTTTGAAACGAACAAAATAGAACAATAAACAGAATAACAGGAAGTAAAATTGAAGGGACACGGCTAAAATGAGTTTACGATTACAAAATAACACAAAAGTAAATTCTGATTTTAAGCTAATGGAGTTAAGAATTAAGGAAGATCATGACACCTGCAAGCTTCGTATGCGCCTAGTGAAACACTTTCGAGTACTAAGTTAAACACGATGTGGTAAAATAAATCGAGAGTACGTTAAGAGACAAACGATTACTTACAAGAAGTATGTGAGAAATCCGGAATGAGAAAATCAAGAAAGCCACGTCTTCGCGTTAAGACCAAGGGCCTCTGGCACAAAGTAAGAGAAATTTAGACCACAGATTTAAGAAGTGGAATGGCTCATACTTGAAAGACTAGTTAGGAAGAAAGTGTGAGAGATGTTGGAGGTTCAAACACCATTCCCGGGCTTTTCCCAGGGGATGAGATGTAGAGGGAACATGATGCTAATGGAAAATTTAATCTGTTTCATGATTCTTTCGTGAGCATATTTGAAAACAGTTTCCCTAAGGAAACAGCGAAACATAGCTGTAAGAAGCCATATAAAAAGCCGTGGCTTAGTAAAGGGATAAAAATATCTTGTTAACAGAAAAGGGAAAATTATCTAACAGTTAGATGAAGTAATCATCCATAAACAGTCAAAAATTATAAAAACTACTGCACTGTATTAAGAAAACTTATTAAAAAGACCACAAGTATCTGCATTATGTTTGACATTAGCTCTTCTGAGAATAAAATTAAAACAATTTGTAATATTGTTAGCCGAGAGCATAGAATAAAATGAAGAACATGCAAACTTTTATTAAGTGAGGACTATGGCTATGACTAGGGGGCATTATCTGTGCCCTCACTAATTAGAAATTTACCTGTCTTTCATGATGTAAAATGTGAAACTGACATGTTCCACATCATTATGAAATGTCGTATTCATGATCCATAGAACAAGTATTAATATAATGTAATGTCACTTACAATGAATCTCAGTAAGGTTTTTTCAAAAAGGTAACCACTGGTTCTGGCCCCAACCCTTTTCAGGTCGAAACGATACTTAAATGTCAACAGAACATTTAACTTCAGCCCTCCAGTTAACAGCAAAGGATTTGAGAGGAAACAAAATGCAGGATGAATGAACTAGCCTAATGAAATAGATAGTCATGTATCTCTGTGAAAATAAATTAACAACAATCTTGATCCGCGGTACTGACTTACTTTCACTATGAATTTTAACCCCACTCGAGACGTTTTATCTCCATCATTGGTTCTTCGATGTATAAATTGAGCAGTGGGGCTGAAGAACTACATCCCATTCTTACACCCTTTCTAATCCGAGCACTTCATGCTTGGCCTTCCATTCTCATTGTTTCTTCATCGTTCTTGTACATATTGTGCATTACCCGTCTACCCCTAAATCTTACAACTATTTTTCTCATTTGAACATCTTGCAACCTCTTACATCAACCTTTTACAATTTGCAACTCATTTTCCAGGTCAACTAATCCCATGAACGTAGCTTGATCTTCCTTAATTCTTGCTTCCTATGTCAATCGCAGCGTCACAACTTTCTCTCTGCTTTCCGGAAGCGAAACTGATTGCCTCTAACGGATTCTCAATTTTCGTTTCCCGTCTTTTGCATGTTATTCTTGTCAGCAACTTGGATGCACGAGCCTTAAGCGACAGTTGTCGCACTAATTTGCCCTTGCTGGCTTCGGAATTGTGTGGC
Organism: Schistocerca serialis cubense; assembly: GCF_023864345.2. Classification (NCBI taxonomy): domain Eukaryota; kingdom Metazoa; phylum Arthropoda; class Insecta; order Orthoptera; family Acrididae; genus Schistocerca; species Schistocerca serialis. The sequence goes on from NC_064642.1 coordinate 173,668,293, forward strand.
TGTTATCTTTCTGAAAGTCTGATGGTGTATCTCCAGACTCATAGATTCTACGCACCAACTTGAAAAGTCGCGTTTTTCCACTTCCCACAATGATTTCAGAAATTCTGAATGGATCTTATTTATACTTGATCGCAAAGCCTTCCAAAGTTATATTGAAATCTGACTTTAATACTGGATCCTCTATGTATTCCATACCAACTCCTATTTCTTCTTTTATCACACATTAGGCAAGTTCTCCCACTCACAGAGGCCTTCAGTGTACTCTTTCAACCTACCTGGTCTCTTCTCTGCCCTTAACAGTACAATTCCGATTGCACTCTTAACGTTGACTCCCTTGCTTTTAATTTAGCTTCCTGTTTGCTTCATTCCTAAGTGACTTATATCTCTGTATTCTTGAATTACGTATATTAATTGAAATATTTCTTCTGATACCCAAACTTCGCAGTTACGTTCCTCATATCTCGCTCTGTCTCTCCAACTTTAGTGATTGCTCTTCAACCAAGCTGCCTACTGTGGTATTAATTGTCGCACTAAATATAGCCTCAGATAACCTCAAACGCCGTTCAACAACACTCAGCACTTCAGTACCCCACTTCTTTGCACACCAAATTCAGGATGACGACGTCTCGCATCCCCGTCTGGAATACCAGATTTAGCTTTTCCGTGATTTCCTTGAATCGCTCCAGGCAAATGCTGGGGTGGTTCCTTTGAAAAGGGGATGGTTGATTTCTTTTCCTAACCTTTCGTAATCTGAGCTTGTGCTCCGTCTCTAGTGACGGCACCGACGACACGGGACATTAAACTTTAGTCTTCCTTCCTTGCGTATAAAGTAACGTCTCAGTTTTGCTACTGGATTCGTGATTTCCTGTTGGAAACGTCACAGTTAGTGGCAACTGACGGAGAGACATCAAGTAAAACTGAAATAATATCTAATGATCGCCAAGGTAGTGTTACAGGCCCTCTGCTCTTCCTGATGTACATAAACGATTTAGGAAGGAATCTGAACAGCCCTCTTACATTGTTAGCAGATCATACTGTCCTTTACCATCTTGTAAAGTCACCAATTGCTAAATTATTTAGACGTGATATCTGTATGGTGCGAAAAATGGTACTTACCTCCTAGTAATGAAAAGTGTGAAACCATCAACGTGAGTACTAAAAGGAATCCGCAAAATTTCGGTTACGCGATATATCACACAAATGTAAAATCTGTAAGTTCAACTAAAGAGTTAGGGATTATAATAATGAATAACTTAGAACGATCACGTAGAAAATGTTATGGTGAAAGGAAACCAGTGACTGCGATTTATTGGTTAAAGTCTCAGAAAATGGAACAGGTCTACAAGAGAGATCACGCTTGTCCGCTCTCTTCTGGACTACTGCTGTATCCGCATCAGGTAGGATTGACGGAGGACATCGATAAAGTTCAGAGAAGGGGAGCTCATTTTGTATTATCGCGAAATAAGGCAGAGAGTGCCACGTTATGATAGGTGAATCGGGGTGGCAATCATTAAAACAAAGGCAGTTTTACTTGCGCCGGTATCTTCTCATGAAATTTCGATCACCAACTTTCTCCTCATAATGTGAAAATATTTTGTTGGCTCCCACCTCCATAGGGAGAAGTCATCATCATAATAAAGTAAGAGAAATCAGAGCTCCTATGGAAAGATTTAAGTGTTCGTTTTTCCCGCGCGCTGTTCGGGAGTGGAACGGTAGAGAAATAGCTTGAAGTTGGTTCGATGAACCCTCTGCCAGGCACCTCATTGTGCATTGTAGAATGATCTTGTAGATGCAGATGATTCTTCCGGACGTATCTTATATGCTTCAGCTTCGTCATCACTTCCGAATTGTGATCCGAGCCTGTATCTGCTCCTGAACACGCCGTGCAATCCAATATTTGATATGAAAATCGCTGTTTGACCACGTTGTATCTCCAGGCCTTTCACAAGTATGCAGCCTCCTCTTGTAATTTTTGAACACTGGATTCGTTGTTATCAGCTCGAATTTATTGCAGAATTAAATTAGTCTCTCTCCTCAGTTGTTCCTATTACCAAGACATATTCTCCCGCAACTGCTTTCTCCGATCCTTCTGCTACAACGTATCAGTCCCACATGACTGCTAACTCACGTCAATAAACAAGGCAGCAACGACGTGTGACGGCCCTTCCAGCGGCCAGCCGGCCTGCCGTCCGTAACGTAACTAGAACTGTTGATATTTTTTAAAATACCGGGAATCCGATATATCGAAATTAAAAAAAAATATTATCAGCCCTCGATAAATCGAAGAAATAGATGGATATATCGAGATATCGACGTAAAATTATCGACGTACCGGCCTAAAGAGAGATCGGCTGCACATTCCAAATGTATCAGTGATTTCAGAGCTGTATATTTAAGTACTGGTTCATTGATGATGTGTGTGAAATCTTATGGGACTTAACTGCTAAGGTCATCAGTCCCTATGCTTACACACTACTTAACCTTAATTATCCTAAGAACAAGCCGGCCGAAGTGGCCGTGCGGTTAAAGGCGCTGCAGTCTGGAACCGCAAGACCGCTACGGTCGCAGGTTCGAATCCTGCCTCGGGCATGGATGTTTGTGATGTCCTTAGGTTAGTTAGGTTTAACTAGTTCTAAGTTCTAGGGGACTAATGACCTCAGCAGTTGAGTCCCATAGTGCTCAGAGCCATTTTGAACCTAAGGACAAACACACACACATCCATGCCCGAGGGAGGACTCGAACCTCCGCCGGGACCAGCCGCACAGTCCATGACTGCAGCGCCTCAGACCGCTCGGCTAATCCCGCGCGGCACTAGTTCATTATTAGATATTCTGTACATGAACAAGCTAGTAGCCTGCTTATCCCCTTACACCTAGGATAAAAAGGAAAACGCTGCTTGTTCGTGCTTGGCGATAAACATTTTGCTAGCAATCTAAGTGGCAAAATAAATGGTGTCCGATGGGTCCGTCGTTCAGTTTCGTCACATGTCCTATTTGTCCGGAACACTTCATGTCGACTTCCATTTATGCAAACGCCAGCGACGTAGCAATTGTAGTGTCAAAACTGCGTGGTGAAGTTAAACGTTGCAGTTTCTGTCGGTGGCGTCGAGGGCCGATTACGTCAGCTTCTTCCCTCAGACGCCTACGTCCATCGCAAAAACCGGTCTTGTCATTTAGACTTTTGTTCATTATTTTCAGCAATTGTTTTTGAACAATGCCGATGTGAAGGAATGGCATAGAAATTGCATTGTTTTTAACACAACTGTTGTGCTGTTTCTTCACATCGGAAATCTTGTCATTCCATTCTCTCCGCCACCCCTCAGCCCCCCTCCCCCACCCCACGAGTGGAACGAGTCTTCTTTTGTGCCATCTGTACTTGCTTCACACAGTCAAAAGGAAAGATTGGAGGTAATGAAAACTCAAAGAGTAGTAAGACTCCTTCATAAAGTAAAATTAAATTTCAAAAGAACAACTTATCAATATTTATCGAAAATTGCAAAAAAAAAATAGATTATAAAATAAAAATATCGGCACCCCATACTACCATTTCGCTATCGACATATCTTATCGGTGGAAACATAAACCTGATGTACATAGATAATTTTCGGAAAAGTATCTATGTGCCGATGTATCGATATTTTATCAGCGGCTCCAATCGTAAAACACATTGTTCGTCGACTAAGGGTCAAACGCACCTGGCTGACAGAAGATGAGTTTCCGATAGCATTAAAGCGTAAGCTCGTGCATGCGCACGCAGTCGCTTGGTACAAATAAGTTCACTTATTTTTAGTTTTTTTTTTTTCAATGTCAGGAATGTTGAAATCTATTTGCGACGCAAACCCGAATGTGCGAGCATCCGCATCCGCAGGCCGCGTAGAAATCTGCTCGATAATGCAGTGTTCTGCTCTCCACCAGATGTGTTTCGGCCCTAAGGCACGTATACTCGTACACACAAGAGGCGAACGAACGACAGCCAACCGCCTCGTTGGCCGAGATTTCTTTAGTGAATGCGGGCAGCAAATCAGAGCCAACAAAGCGGTTGGCCTTGGTTGCGGTCCGGTCTACTGGCGGCAGGATCAAAGCGTTCGCGGTTCGTTGGCGTTGAGACCCTCTCCTAGTGTCGACGCCGAGTCTAATGCTCGTTAGGTCAGTAGCGGCTTGTTGTGTCTCTAGAGTGGGTGTGTCATTTAAGTTCTTCAGGTCAGCCACAAATCGCACTTCTATGCTTTATTGATTAGTTTCGCTCTTGCATTTGAGAAGAGCTGCAGCAAAAACTCTGGAAATTACAGTTTAAAATAATGTAGTTGGCTGTTAAGCTAAAGAGCGAAACCGGTAAATAAAACTTATTAAGTACGACTTGTGGCTGTCTTGAAGAACTTAATTTCAATAGTCGCTCTTTCTCCTGCTGACTATACCTGCTAAGGATGTGCATTCAATGTGTATAAAATATTGTGTGTAAAAATACTTGTATATAGAGTGGAAAATGGAGAGAGCATTAACGCCGATAGAGTTTTATCGTGAACGAGTGTTTACGAGCCCCTACGAACTGTGAGTAAAGAAGCAAATATTAAAGACAAGACGTTTGGAGGGAAATAACTCAGCTATTAGGAAGCGACATGCACGATGTGAAAAAGAAAATGGTGTGCACTGATACCTTTTCGTAAACGACAAAGAGAAACAAAAGAAACTGGGAGTGACTCTGCAGCAGGTGTCATCTTTCAAAATTTTTGTGTCTACACAATTCAATAACAATTTGAAATCTGTAGCTTTCATTAAGAAAAAATCATGAGATGGACCATATTCCAATTCACGTTTGAGGTAGACATTAATTTTGTCCCACCACATTGCTGCCAAGTGTTGAAAAGAGAAGTCGTCCGCCAGCGTCGTTTCTTCTTCTTTTTGTGATGAACAGTTTCTTGCTGTAAAATAAATGTTGCACAGGCGACGACTGCTAAATCCTCTCCTTCCCTCATAATATCGCCCGCCCACCCCAAGTTGTAATTATAACGCAACTTTATAAGGATAACAAACATCCCAGTCTGCAAAGAGAAATACCACTACCTGAAGCTGCCATGAAATTAATCCAAAATGTGTCAGCCATAGAAAGTTAGTAGAACTAAGTGCACATGATTCCTAATATCTCAAGCGTAACCTCTCTCCTCGGTGTTATCAACCCCACTCCATACCGGCATCAGGCCGAAATTTGCTTTACTTCGCAAGTTTAATCCATTCAGTTTGACTTTTTCATATGTACTAAAATTATATTCTTCATTAAATTACTTAGTAATTTGAGTCTCCGACTATACTTCATGTATTTTTCCGACGCATTTCGTTTCTATGTTGCATATTTCTGACGTATTGTTAAATGAGTTTTCAATCACTTACTTGAAGAAGAGACAGGGCAGTGACAGTTGTGCTAAAGCAATAAGAACAACGTTTCCATCAAGTTGTTAGTTTAAACGAGTACTTCATGAACCACGATTAGCTAGTTTTAAATGCATTCCCATCCTCCAGCGCACAGTGAACACGGACGCATCATTCTCTTAACTACTCTAGCACACGTTCCCCTGCCTCTCCCCCCCCCCCCCCCCCACCCCCACCCTCCCATGAAGCATGACATTTAAAAAAGGAAAATGGATAGGTTAAAGTTAGATACAATGGAAATTAGTGAAGTTCGGTGGCAGGAGGAACAAGACTTCTGCTTAGATGAATACAAGCTTATAAACAAAAAATCAAATAGGGGTAATGCGCGAGTACGTTTAATAGTGAATAAAAAAATAGGGACGCGGATAAGCAACTACGAACAGTATAATGAACGCATTATTGTAGCCAAGATAGACACGAAGTCCACACCTACCACAATAGTACAAGTTTATACGCCAACTAGCTCCGCAGATGAAGAGATTGAATAATGTATGATGCGACAAAAGAAATTATTCAGATAGTGAAGGGAGACGAAAATTTAATAGTTGCGGGACTGGAATTCGATAGAAGAAGGAAAGGTAGTAAGTAAATATGGACGGGGTGAAAGAATGGAAGCGTATGCCACCTGGTGGAATTTTGCACAGAGGATAAATTAATCGTAGCTAACACTAGGATACCGGTGATGAAAGAAGGTTGTATACATGGAAGAGGCCTGGATACACTGGAAGTTTTGAGATAAATTATATAATGGTAAGACAGAGATTTAGAAACCAGGTTTTAAATTGTAAGACGTTTCCTGGGGCAGATATGGACTCTGACCACAATTTATTCGTTATGAACTGTAGATTAAAATTATGGTTAAAATGGCTCTGAGCACTATGGGACTTAACATCTATGGTCATCAGTCCCCTAGAACTTAGAACTACTTAAACCTAACTAACCTAAGGACATCACACAACACCCAGTCATCAAGAGGCAGAGAAAATCCCTGGCCCCGCCGAGAATCGAACCCGGGAACACGGGCGCGGGAAGCGAGAACGCTACCGCACGACCACGAGCTGCGGACTGTAGATTAAAAGCGAAGAAACTGCAAACAGGTAGGACTTTGTGGGCATTGGACCTGGATAAACTGAAATAACCAGATGTTGTAAAGAGTGTAGCGGAACGACTGACAAGAACAGGGGAAAGGAATTCAGTATAAGAAAAATGGGTGGATTTGAGAGATAAAATAGTGATGGCAGCAGAGGATGAAGTAGAAAAGAGGGCTAGTAGAAATCCTTGGGTAACAGAAGCGTATTAAATTTAATTGATGAAAGGAGAAAATACACTCCTGGAAATGGAAAAAAGAACACATTGACACCGGTGTGTCAGACCCACCATACTTGCTCCGGACACTGCGAGAGGGCTGTACAAGCAATGATCACACGCACGGCACAGCGGACACACCAGGAACCGCGGTGTTGGCCGTCGAATGGCGCTAGCTGCGCAGCATTTGTGCACCGCCGCCGTCAGTGTCAGCCAGTTTGCCGTGGCATACGGAGCTCCATCGCAGTCTTTAACACTGGTAGCATGCCGCGACAGCGTGGACGTGAACCGTATGTGCAGTTGACGGACTTTGAGCGAGGGCGTATAGTGGGCATGCGGGAGGCCGGGTGGACGTACCGCCGAATTGCTCAACACGTGGGGCGTGAGGTCTCCACAGTACATCGATCTTGTCGCCAGTGGTCGGCGGAAGGTGCACGTGCCCGTCGACCTGGGACCGGACCGCAGCGACGCACGGATGCACGCCAAGACCGTAGGATCCTACGCAGTGCCGTAGGGGACCGCACCGCCACTTCCCAGCAAATTAGGGACACTGTTGCTCCTGGGGTATCGGCGAGGACCATTCGCAACCGTCTCCATGAAGCTGGGCTACGGTCCCGCACACCGTTAGGCCGTCTTCCTCTCACGCCCCAACATCGTGCAGCCCGCCTCCAGTGGTGTCGCGACAGGCGTGAATGGAGGGACGAATGGAGACGTGTCGTCTTCAGCGATGAGAGTCGCTTCTGCCTTGGTGCCAATGATGGTCGTATGCGTGTTTGGCGCCGTGCAGGTGAGCGCCACAATCAGGACTGCATACGACCGCGGCACACAGGGCCAACACCCGGCATCATGGTGTGGGGAGCGATCTCCTACACTGGCCGTACACCACTGGTGATCGTCGAGGGGACACTGAATAGTGCACGGTACATCCAAACCGTCATCGAACCCATCGTTCTGCCATTCCTAGACCGGCAAGGGAACTTGCTGTTCCAACAGGACAATGCACGTCCGCATGTATCCCGTGCCACCCAACGTGCTCTAGAAGGTGTAAGTCAACTACCCTGGCCAGCAAGATCTCCGGATCTGTCCCCCATTGAGCATGTTTGGGACTGGATGAAGCGTCGTCTCACGCAGTCTGCACGTCCAGCACGAACACTGGTCCAACTGAGGCGCCAGGTGGAAATGGCATGGCAAGCCGTTCCACAGGACTACATCCAGCATCTCTACGATCGTCTCCATGGGAGAATAGCAGCCTGCATTGCTGCGAAAGGTGGATATACACTGTACTAGTGCCGACATTGTGCATGCTCTGTTGCGTGTGTCTATGTGCCTGTGGTTCTGTCAGTGTGATCATGTGATGTATCTGACCCCAGGAATGTGTCAATAAAGTTTCCCCTAACTGGGGCAATGAATTCACGGTGTTCTTATTTCAATTTCCAGGAGTGTATAAACAGTTTCACTCCGCTGCAGAGTGAAAATTTCATTCTGAATTGAGGACAAGGGCTGCAATTCTTACCCTGAGATGAAAAGATTGAACCAGTCACAAGACTGATGATCAAAAGGAAAAATAAGGTCGCTATTGTTTTGGCACAGAACGGTGGCGACCGGTGCCAAAAGTGGGCAGAGTGTGGAGTCACCATGGCTGGCTGGATGTTTCGCTCGGCCGAACCACGGAGCCGGATGTGACGCCAGAAGTTAAAATGCAAACTGGCCCTGTGCGAGTAGGACTTGCGCACTGAAGGTTCCGTACAAACTTAGATATGTATACAGACAGTTAATCCATCTTGGGAATCAAGAATCTCGACCCTATATGCCTCCTATTAATACTAGCAAGATTTCAGGTCCCTGATATTCCAAGATTTTCCAGAATATTTTAATTTCAATAACATAAATCTGACATAAACTCATGCAGAAGGCGGGAAACCATTTTTATAATGATTAGCAATCCACACGTTCATGTGAAAAAGAGTTTTTAACAGTCTGACAGACAGACAAAAAAACTATCCTACAACCGTTCCGCTTTTGCCGATTGATAGACGGAACCCTAAAAACTACGTTAAAAAGTGTTTATCGATGTGCATTTATTCAGGCATACCAAGTACTAGTGTCGACGCTTCGTGGAATGTACGAAGTTAAAGCTAAACACGTGTAATAAAGGCTCTCGTACGCGTGCATCTGGCGCGCTAGTGAGTTAATCATTGCCCTCACGAACAGATCATCGATACCCTGAAACGAGTGGTTGTGAATGCAATTCGGATTGATGTGTACAAAACAGCGTACGAACAGTGCGGCTCTGCGAAGGCATTACCTGTGAATACACTGGCGGTTTCATTAGAACTGTGTCACATTAAGCGCAGATTATAGTCGAGAGCACGAAAAATGGGTGACGTTTAGAAATTTTTCATATAGTGTTATTAAGATAGGGTTTTCAACACTTTATTGTACATACATTCGGGCATGAAAACAATTTTTTTATGTCATAAGAAATGGCTGTTGCAGCCCTAGCCCAAGTATGCATTTGTTGGCGCGTCCTGATTTGCGCGAAGCGTTGTACGGACTCGTGGCTGTTTCTGAAACTCATAGTAACAGAAAATTCTTGAATCAGAATGAATCCGAGGGACCATCGCGATGGAACTTTGAAAAATATCCCGAAAAAAAAAATGGTAGCCGTTTGAAAAACATGTCAATTTCCTGACATGTTTTTCTAAGTTCAGGTGTTTAAAAAGTACTTAAAATTAGAATAGAAAAAAGTCTCACGTTAAGGGACACGAAATTTACTTATCTTTCATTGAAAAAACAAATGGATCGGTTAATCTGTCGAGCTTCTAAAGCGCTTGTTTCAAGGAAAACGCGTTTGGAGTCTGGAGTAAAAGAAAATCATTGTTTCAAAACTTACGGTTAATCTGCGAGCCCAGGACCGTATATAGGCATCCTTCCTGTTCCTTAAACATGCTCTGGTTCTAAATTTAGTCATTTTTTCAGTCTGGACTCTTAACAAACAGAGACATTCCTTTCACCGCAGCCGCCATGCGTTTCCTGTCAGATAACTCCGCGAAGTTTTTGCTATTCGTATGGCGATTCGTAACACGTTCATGGTCTGAATATACCTCCAGTTATGTATGCTGCTATTTCTAAGCCGGCCGCGGTGGCCGAGCGGTTCTAGGCGCTTCAATCAGGATCCGCGCGACTGCTACGGTCTCAGGTTTAAATCCTGCCTCGGGCATGGATGTATGTGACGTCCTAAGGTTTGTTTGTTTTAAGTAGTTCTAAGTTCTAGGGAACGGATGACCTCAGATGTTAAATCCCATAGTGCTCAGAGCCATTGGAACCATTTTTTGCTATTTCTAGTTTTTGCTCCAAAATGAAGATGCTTCAGTATCAGTTTCCAAATGCATTCGTTGGAAATCTCGGTGTAACTTTACGAACAGGCAACATTGCATCATTTGAATGAATCTTCATTGGACAGATATTCGTACACTAGTTCAAACTTTTCTTGAAGTAATTCATCGAGCGCCCACAGTGTCTATACTCCAGTCAGCGCACGGTTCCATTCTACACGCTGAAATCTGTAAAATACTTTTACAGTGAAAAAAATCCTCTTGCTGACATAAACTATGTTTCTAAGGATGCAGATTATGTAAAATATCCGTTTTTACAACGGATTCGACCAGAAACTTCCCCTTAATCGGTCGTGTAGCACCCACTAAATCCCTCCATACTGAATCTGATACTACGTTGCAGCCATGGTGTCACGGATGAAGTAGACTTCAGCTGGATTCTGCAAATTGTGGAGAAGGCACACGGTCTTAAAACGCATATTCTGTCCTCACACTTATTTGCAACCCGCCAGGCTGGTTTTCGACATAATCTTCTCGTAACATGCGTGCAAAAATAAAACTGTGTTAGCGATTCGAGTCCATACGGGATGAAATGCGAATGACACATTTGTCTATCAAATGGACTGTCGCAACACGATGGCGGTCATCCTATGACAATGACGTCATTCGGGTGCGACATGAAGGGAGGCCGCGCGGGGTAGCCGCGGAGTCTTCGGCGCCTTGACACTGTTCTCGTGGCTCCTCCCATCGGAGGTTCGAGTCCTCCCTCGGGCATGGGTGTGTGTGTGTGTGTGTGTGTGTGTGTGTGTGTGTGTGTGTGTGTGTGTTGTCCTTAGCGTAAGTTAGTTTTAGTTAGATTAAGTAGTGTGTAAGTCTTGGGGGAGATGACCTCAGCAGTTTGGTCCCATAGCACCTTACCAGAAATTTCCAAAAAAATTCCATGGAGGGAAATGGCGTCACCACACCAGTCTCCCAGTCGTTTCCTGGTTTCTTAACCTTGGAGGCACTACTTCCTAATCAATCAGCCACTTCATTTCCGCCACGCGGGATTAGCCGAGCGCTCTAGGGCGCTGCAGTCATGGACTGTGCGGCTGCTCCCGGCGGAGGTTCGAGTCCTCCCTCGGGCATGGCTGTGTGTGTTTGTCCTTAGGATAATTTAGGTTAAGTAGTGCGTAGGCTTAAGGACTGATGACCTTCGCAGTTAAGTCCCATAAGGTTTCACACACATTTGAACACACTTAATTTACATCAGCATGCAGAGTGCACTCTATCCCATTCCCCCAACAAGAAAAACAGCCTGAGCTGAAGATAAATGTTATTCCATTGAATGATTTTGGTCCAAACAGGATATTAAACTCTTTGCGTAAGGTGAAATTTAACTTATTTCAGATAATATTAATCTGTGATGCTGTAAGTTAAAATGGGAATATCGAAAATCGAATGTGGGTCCTACGCATAACAGCTACGGAGATGGAGCACATGGTGTTGTGATTTCTCTTCGGTGATTATGATTCAGAGTTAGCAACATTAAACTAATGCTGGGATGGTTTCTTCGTGAATACCAGGGACGATTCTTTCGTTAAGTCTCCTTCTTGATAAACTATTCCACAATACAATCACAATGGCAAAGGAGCATTATCTACTTACAAAAATAAATATCATACTAATGTGATTTTGGGAACAGGGAGAAAATAAATAGCTTTAGGTTAATGAATCTTGTAGAAAGCAGATAAAAATAGAAAGGTTAATGTCTTTTTGTGTCATTAAGTTGCTCATATAGGCCGACACAGTGGGAGGCGTTTGTGCTGTGTCACGGCTGCTGCGCTGAAGCAGGCCGTTTATAGAAGGCTGTGAACATGGCGGCGCATGTTTGACGCCGTTGCTTCTGTGCCGGTAAATAAACTGGCGAACGCCGTACGTGTTAGGGCACACGAGAGGTCTGGCGCCACGGGTAAACCGGTTACGACCAGAAGGCTGTTCGGCTCACGAGAGGCCCTTTGACAGCGGCGCGTCGCCCCACGGGCGATAGGGCGCCCGCCGTGGCGGGAACTTGCCGCCGGCGATCTGCCCGCTAAGGCACTGCGCCAAAAGTTTTTAAAGCGTCCTGAATAAATAACGCGCAATTTCATGCACTAGTCCTGTACTAAAACCTCACATCCTCCTTTACCTTCTCTTTACGTCTCATACCTTTCCATTCTTCATTTCTTCATCTCATACCTTTTTCTCTCTCTTTCATGCTTATTACCAAAACCCGTCATCTAATTATGTTTATTTTTTTCTTTCACCTTACTTGTCTCATATTTCACGTCTCTCACCAACTCTGCCTTATATAAGACGAATATTAACTGTAGTTTCTGAGACGGTTTCGTCATGTAATTTCGACAGAGGGTGCCTGACCGCGACCAGAAAGTGGTTTGGTGCTTATAAGATGGCACTCAGAGTACTGTTCAAGCATTCCGAACGGGAAGAAAATTTTTTCGAAAATTCTAAGTCTCTTTGATCATATACGACAGGGGTAAACTGGGTAACAGAACATTCTGCGCACACTTAAAATATCAGAAGTACCGAATATATTTCATATGTTCGACCCTCAGATCGCTGTTTTAATTTAGGTTGTCTGAGGACGAAATTGTGGTAATTACCTGAATAAAGTGATAGCAAATTACCTACCTTACTTCTCTCTCTCTCTCTCTCTCTCTCTCTCTCTCTCTCTCTGTGTGTGTGTGTGTGTGTGTGTGTATAGACTTAAAAATGGTTCAAATGGCTCTGAGCACTATAGGACTTAACATCTGAGGCCATCAGTCCCATAGCACTTAGAACTACTTAAACCTAACTAACCTAAGGACATCACACACATCCACGCCCGAGGCAGGATTCGAACCTGCGACCGTAGCGGTCGCGCGGTGCCAGACTGAAAGCGCCTAGAACCGCTCGGTCACAACGGCCGGCTGTGTACACTTACTAAGGACACGTACGTATAACCAGTTGCAATATTCCCACAAACGGAAACAGCAAACTTTCTCGCCCCTTTATGCACCTACCATTTAAATATCCATCCCTTTTTCTGTAGGAGCGATCACTTAAGCTATTCTCGGCGTGCAAATGAAGCTAATTCATAGGTGAATATTTTTAAATAATTACTCTGTACAGCGTAATATGAAGGCTTTTTTTCGTTTTTAAAAGATCTTGCTATGAAACATTTATAAAACAGGAGCGACTGCCGACCACGTCCTTTCGTTAGTGATGCCCAGACAGAAAGTGAGTAAGGAATGCTATCAGAAGTTGATGTCTGGTCATTCGTAACAGGTGATTGGTTGGTTGATTCGGGGGATGGGGCCAAACAGCGAGGTCATCGATCCAGTATCATTAGAGAAGGATGGGGAAGGAAAGCGGCCATGCCCTTTTAAAGGAACCATCCCGGCATTTGCCTGAAGCGATTTAGAGAAAGCAGGGAAAACCTAAATCAGGATGGTCGGGTGCGAATTTTTAACTGTCGTCCTCCCGAATGGAAGTCCAGTGTTCTAACCACTGCACCACCTCGCTCGGTGTAACAGCTGAATGGGAAGTCACAGGAAAGAGTGAATGCTTCTTAAACAACTTGAATGGAAAATTGGCGAATATCAAGCAGGTTTCAGGCCAAATAGATCTTGCCCAGAACAGATTTTAGTCCTCAAACTAATTATTCTCAGACATCAAAAAATTTACAATAAAAAACTAGTTTGTACCTTTGTAGATTTTAGAAAGGCTTATGACTCAGTGGATCGTGAATCTCTTTTCCAAATTGTGAAAGAACAAGGCCTGGATCCTAAAACCACGGCAATTATCAGAGACACGCTAACTGGTACAAAATCAAAAGTAAAGTTCAGAGGAGAAATTTCAGAACCCTTTGAAATAAAAACAGGTGTGAGGCAAGGTGATGGACTCTCTCCGTTGCTATTTAACTGCGTTCTAGAAAAAGTAATACAAGAGTGGCGCGAACGAAAATTGGAGTTCAAAATTGACCAACCAGTGAAATTAGGACGAACAAATATTCGAATAGACTGTTTGGCCTTTGCAGACGACTTGGTTATTCTAACGCAGGACATCCAAATTGCTCAGAAACAAATAGAAATTCTTAAAGAAACAGCAGAAAGAGTAGGTCTCCAAATCTCACTTGAAAAAACACAGTATATGACTAGCAACAAACTGGCACCCAAACTTTTGGAAACTAAGTATGGAAAAATCAAAAGAGTTTCGCAATTCAAATATTTAGGTGAAACAATCTCAGAGACTGGTCTAGAAAAAATTGGAAATGAAATTCGTTGTCAAAAGATGGAGACAGCTTTTAGACTTACAAAAGACATCTACAACAAAAAATGTCTCTCGAGGTACTCTAAATTGAGACATTACAACACGGTCATAAAACCAGAGTGCCTTTATGGGGCTGAAACGCTAATTTTAAACAGAAAAAAGGACATTCAAGAAATCCAAAAAAGAGAAAGAAAAGTAATCAGAAAAATTCTAGGTCCAAAATATACTGAAGAAGAGCAAATAGTGAAATTCAACAATACACCAGCATATATTCGGATATGAAAAAACGCAGATTAAAATTTTATGGGCATATTAAAAGAATGGATGCTACCAGACTAGCTAAACAAGTAGTGGAATTCTACGAAAATCGAAGTAAAGCTAAATTTGAGACAATAAAATGGATTGCTGCTATAAAAGAGGACATGAAAGAGGCAGATATAAAACAAGATGAAATTCAAGACAGAAAATTATTTAGGCAAAAAATTCATGACTGGGTAGTTGGTCAAGCTGAAAAACCAAAGAAAACTGGAACCACATGGTCTGATGAAAGGAAAAGAGCTCATTCCGAGAGAATGAAAACAATTTGGGCAGAGAGAAAGTCTAAAAGAAAATAACTGAATGCCCCGTGATTGTACTTCGCGTGGTCCAGTAGGGCCCAAACGTGAATAATAATAATAATAATAATAGTAATCTGAAAGGAATATCTTAACGGCAACATACACACATCAAGAAAAAGGTTTACATCATCTCGGTTCCGAGAGTTGCGGAACCCGTACAGAAAACTAAAGCAGAGATCAACATAAACATCATTTCCGTCCTTTTTATTGCTCATGAAAACCATACATTGCTTGTTGTACCACCATAGAGTGAGACCTTCAGAGGTGTTGATCCTGATTACAGTACACGCCGGTACCTCTAATTCCCCATAGCACGTCCACCTGCATTGATGCGTGCCTCTATTCGTCGTGGCATACTATCCAAAAGTTCATCAAGGCACTATTGGTCCAGATTGTCCCAGTCCTCAACGGCGATTCGGCGTAGATCCCTCAGAGTAGTTGGTGGGTCACGTCGTCCTTAAACAGCCCGTTTCAAACTATCCCAGGCGTGTTCGATAGGGTTCATGTCAGGAGAACATGCTGGCGTTATCCCGAAGGAAGTCATTCACAAGATGTGCACGATGGGGGAGCGTATTGTCGTTCATGAAGACGAATACCTCGCCAACTTGCTGCCGATATGGTTGCATTATCGGTCCAAGGATGGCATTCACGTATCTTACAGCCATTGTGGCGCCTTCCATTACCACCAGCGGTGTACGTCGGCCCCACGTAATGCCACCCCAAAACAGCAGGGAACCTCCACCTTGCTGCACTCGCTGGACTATGTGTCTAAGGCGTTCAGCCTGACCAGGTAGCCTCCAAACAGTCTCCGACGATTGCCTGGTTGAAGGCATATGCGACACTCATCGATGAAGATAACGTGATGCGAATCCTAAGCGGTCCATTCAGCATGTTGTTGGGTTCATCTGTACCGCGCTGCATGGTGTCGTGGTTGCAAAGCTGGACCTCGCCATGTACGTCGGGAGTGCAGTTGCGCATCACGCAGCCTAACGCACAGGTTGAGTCGTAACACGACGTCCTGTGGCTGCATAAAAAGCATTGTTCAACATGGTGGCGTTGCAGTCAGGGTTCCTCCGAGACGTAATCCGTAGGTAGCGGTCATCCACTGCAGTAGTAGCCCTTGGGCGGCCTGAACGAGGCATGTCATCGACAGTTCCTGTCTCCCTGTATTTCCTCCATGTCCGAACAACCTCTCTTTGGTTCACCCTGAGACGCCAGGACACTTCCCTTGCTGAGAAACCTACAACAGTGCCCCAAAAGGTGTGTACAATAATCTGAACCAGCACCTCTGAAGGTCTCGCTGTATGGTGGTACAACATGCAATGTGTGGTTTTCATGAGTAATAAAAAGGACGGAAATGATGTTTATGTTGATTTCTGTTCCAATTTTCTGTACAGGTTCCGGAACTTTGGGAACAGAGGTGATGCAAAACCTTTTTTTAATGTGTGTATTTTTTTTAAAGAAGTTGGATTTTCTTAAATGTTCTCGTTTATTAGCCAAAACAATGTCATGCGCATTTCAAAGTATTACAGCCAGCATTGCAAACCGCTGATCCCGTAGCTTGCATATTTATATTTCTTATGAGAGACCACAATATATCGTGTTACTCCTTGCTGCTTTACAGGTAAGACAATTTAATTTATTTGTTATGTACACAGGGACCAATGTTATTATTTTTGACAGGGTCAGATGATTGAGTGCCTAAGGGGCTGAATGTCTTTTGCAGTGACTGTATCGCTTTATTGGTATTGGGAGTTGAATTGCCCAATCAATTTGTGTAGAGTTTTGCTAACAATAACACAGAGTAAGCACACCACTTACAGTTGCAACACGTTACACGATAAGCCGAGTTCAGTACCCATTCCACAGATCAGACATTCATTCAACGTAATCGTAAAGTTTACTATCAAATAAAAAAGAACGTTACACCAGTAGACTTCTTTTGGCCAAGAACGCCTTCTTTGCTTATGCTAGCCTGCTTTTTGTGTCATCCTTGATTCGTCTGTGGTGGGTTATTTTGCTTCCAAGAAAGCAGATGTCCTTAAATTCATCCACTTCGTGATCACCAGTTTCGATGTCAAATTTCTCGCCAGTCGTATTTCTGCTACTTCTCGTTACTTTTGTCTTTCTTCGATTTACTTGCAGTCCATATTTTCTACTCAATAGACTGTCCACTCCATTAAACAGGTCCTGTTATTCTTCTTCATTTTCACTGAGGACAGAAATGTCATCAGCGAATATTATCATTTATAAAACTTCCTGGCAGATTAAAACTGTGTGCCGGACCGAGACTCGAACTCGGGACCTTGCCTTTCGCGGGCAAGTGCTCTACCATCTGAGCTACCGAAGCACAACTCGCGTCCGGTCCTCACAGCTGTACTTCTGCCAGTATCTCGTCTCCTACCTTCCAAACTTTACAGAAGCTCTCCTGCGAACCTTGCAGAACTAGCACTCCTGAAAGAAAGGATACTGCGGAGACATGGCTTAGCCACAGCCTGGGGGATGTTTCCAGAATGAAAATTTCACTCTGCAGGGGAGTGTGCGCTGATATGAAACTTCCTGGCAGATTAAAACTGTGTGCCCGACCAAGACTCGAACTCGGGACCTTAGCCTTTCGCGGGCAAGTGCTCTACCATCCGAGTTCGAGTCTCGGTCGGGCACACAGTTTTAATCTGCCAGGAAGTTTCATCAATGATAATATTCGCTGATGACATTGCTGTCCTCAGTGAAAATGAAGAAGAATTACAGGACCTGTTTAATGGAGTGAGTTTCATTCTGGAATTATCATTAATATTCTTTCGTCTTGAATTTCAATCCCATTCTTGAATGTTTCTGTAAGTTATTTATTGTTTCCTCGATATATAGATTGAATAGTAAGGGTGAACGATTGCATCTCTCACTTACACCATTTTTTTCGATTTTCGAAACTTATTGGTCCCTCTTGGTTCTTGTACATACTACCCAGCTTACTCCTCTTTTTCTCAGAATTTCAAACATGTAGCACCATTTGACACTGTCTAAGGCTTTTACCAGGTCTCAAATCCTATGAACGCGTCTTGATTTTTCTTCAGTCTTGCTTCCGATATCAAGAGCAAAGTCAGAACTGTTTCTGTGATGCCTTTATCTTTCCTAAAGCCAAAGCGTTCATCTAACAAACCCTCAGTTTTCTTTTCCTTGCTTCTGTGCATTAGTCTGGTCAGCAGCTTGGATGCATGAGATGTTAAGCTGATTGTGTGATGATTCTCGCACGAATAAGCAGTTGCTGTCTTCGAATTTGCATTGATGATGTTTTTCCGAAAGTCTGATGGTAAGCCGCCAGTCTTATAGATTGTACACAGCAACTGGAATTATTGTTTTGAATAGTTGTTTGGCTGCAACTTTTCCCAATGATATTAGTAACTCCGATGGATTGTTATCTATCCCTTCTGTCTTATTTGATCTTAAATCTTCCAGAGTTGTTTTAAATTCTGGCTCTAACACTGGATCCCCTATGTCTACCATATCGCTTGCAATTTCTTCTTCTGTCAAGTAATCAGATGAGTCCTCCCCCTTATAGAGGCCTTCATTATAGACTTTTCACCTATCCGCTCTCACCTGTGCGTGTTAACATTGGAATTCCTGTAACTTTCATAATGTTACCGCCCTTGCTTTCAATTTCACCAAAAATTGTTTTGTTTTTTCTATATCCTGAGTCAGTCGTTGCGAGGATCATTTCTTTTTCGATTTCTTCACTTTTTCCCTGCAGCCATTTCTTTTTCGCCTTCTATTTATTTCATTCTTAAAAGATTTATATTTCTCTGTTCCTTTCATTCCTTGAATATTTTTGTATTTCCCTCTCACGTCGATAAATTGAAGTATTTCATACAGGTTTCATACAGGTTTTCTTCGCAGTTACCTTCTTTGTGCATTTGTTTGTGTTTCCATCGTCTGTAATTTCAGGTTTTAGAGATGTCCACTCCTCTTCCATTGACCTGCATACTGAAGTATTCCTTACCGCATAATTCATATTCTTAGAGAACTTAAAGGGCATCTTACTGCTCAATACTTCGGTATCCCACTTCCTTCCACACTGATACTTCCATACGATTTTCTTAAACTTCAGTCTACTCTTCATCATAACTAAATTGTGACATGCCTCTATATCTGCTACGTAGTATATATACTACCTTTTTACGCACAGCTTCGCCATTGTATGTGTGTGTCGCATATACTGCACACACTTAATACTCCCCCATTTGTGTCCGTCTCCTCCTGGCCGCTATGCCCGTCTACTCTTTTATCGCTGGCCCAGCGTGGCACCAGAGGTCTCAGCCATTACCAAACTTTTCCACCTCCATCCCTCATCCCCATCGAACAGACCGACACGAAAGCGAGTTAATATTGCATTGTCATCCAGTTTTGAGCTATGTTTCAAATTTAAGGTCTCCAGCTCATCGGAAAGTTATTTTATAATCAATTACAAAATTTGTACCAGACAGACAGATAAGAAAACAATCTAACGAAAAACAAATTAAAATCAGTAGCATTATGATTCACTGTTCATGTGAGTCCTTAATAGCTATGTTTAACTTAACTCGTCAGGGGTATAACAAGATTTTCGTTTAGAATGCTACAGCCTCAAACTACAATGCGACTCCTTGTATCAAGAGACATCTGGCCGTATGTGAGGTGTACATTGAAAACGTATGATGCAGTTGAAAGTGGAAAGCGTTTAGGCAGTTTATTTGACATCTACATAGAAATTCTGCAAATCGTTGTTAGGCTCCTGGCAGAGGGAACATCGAACCACCTTTACAATAGTTCTCTATCATTCCCCTCTCAAACAGCCTGGGGAAAACTCTATCACCTGTGTCTTTTGTTACGATCATCGTTTCTGCCTGTGTAGGTCGGCGACAGCAAAATATCCTCCCATTTGGAGGATACAGTTGGTGATTGAAATTTTGTGGCCGACCGCTGTGGCCGAGCAGCTCTAGGCGCTTCAGTCCAGAACCGCGTTGCTGCTACGGTTGTTGTTGTTGTGGTCTTCAGTCCAGAGACTGGTTTGATGCAGCTCTCCATGCTACTCTATCATTGCAACCTTGTTCATCTCCCAGTACCTACTACAACCTACATCCTTCTGAATCCGTTTTGTATATTCACCTCTTGGTCTTCCTTTACGATTTTTACCCTCCACGCTGCCCTCCAATACTACATTGGTGATCCGTTGATGCCTCAGAACATGTCCTACCAACCGTTCCCTTCTTCTAGTCACGTTGTGCCACAAATTCTGTTTTCTCCAATTCTATTCAATACCTCCTCATTAGTTATGTGATCTACAAATCTAATCTTCAGCATTCTTCTGTAGCACCACATTTCGAAAGCTTCTATTCTCTTCTTGTCCAAACTGTTTATCGACCACGTTTCACTTCCATACATGGCTGCACTCCATACAAATACTTTCAGAAACGACTTCCTGACACTTAAATCTATACTCGATGTTAACAAATTTCTCTTCTTCAGAAACGCTTTCCTTGCCATTGCCAGTCTACATTTTATATCCTCTCTACTTCGACCATCATCAGTTATTTTGCTCCCCAAATAGCAAAACTCACTCACTACATTAAGCGTCTCATTTACTAATCCAACACCCTCAGCATCACCCAATTTAATTCGACTACATTGCATTATCCTCGTTTTGCTTCTGTTGATGTTCATCTTATATCCTCCTTTCAAGACACTGTCCATTCCGATCAGCTGCTCTTCCAGATCCTTTGCTGTCTCTGACAGTATTACAATGTCATCGGCGAACCTCAAAGTTTGTATTTCTTCTCCATGGATTTTGATACCTACACCGAATTTTTCTTTTGTTTCCTTTACTGCTTGCTCAATATACAGATTGAATAAGATTGGGGATAGGCTACAACCCTGTCTCACTCCCTTCCCAACCAGTGCTTCCCTTTCATGCCCCTCGACTCTTGTAACTGCCATCTGGTTTCTGTTCAAATTGTAAATAGCCTTTCGCTTCCTGTATTTTACCCCTGCCGCCTTCAGAATTTGAAAGAGAGTATTCCAGTCAACATTGTCAAAAGCTTTCTCTAAGTCTAAAAATGCTAGAAACGTAGGTTTGCCTTTCCTTAATCTATTTTCTAAGATAAGTCGAAGAGTCACTATTGCCTCAAGTGTTCCAACATTGTTACGGAAGCCAAACTGATCTTCCCCGAGGTCGGCTTCTAGCAGTTTTTCCATTAGTCTGTAAAGTATTCGTGTTAGTATTTAGCACCCGTGGCTTATTAAACTGATAGTTCGATAATTTTCACATCTATCAACACCTGCTTTCTTTGGGATTGGAATTATTATATTCTTCTTGTAGTCTGAGGGTATTTCGCCTGTCTCATACATCTTGCTCACCAGATGGTAGAGTTTTGTTAGGCCTGGCTCTCCCAAGGCTGTCATTTGTTCGAATGGGATGTTGTCTACTCCCGGGGCCTTGTTTCGGCTCAGGTCTTTCAGTGCTCTGTCAAACTCTTCACGCAAACTTATCTCCTATTTCATCTTCATCTACATCCTCTTCCATTTCCATAATATCGTCCTCAAGAACATCGCCCTTGTATAGACTCTCTACATACTCCTTCCACTTTCTGCTTTCCGTTCTTTGCTTATTACTGGATTTCCTCTGAGCTCTTGATATTCATGCAAGTCGTTCTCTTTTCTCCAAAGATCTCTTTAATTTTCCTGTAAGCAGTATCTATCTTACCCCTAGTGATATGCGCCTCTACATCGTTACATTTGTCCTCTAGCCATCCCTGCTTAGCCATTTTGCACTTCCTGTCGATCTCATTTTTGAGACGTTTGTATTCTTTTTTGCCTGCTTCGTTTACTGCATTTCTGTATTTTCTCCTTTCATCAATTAAATTCAATATCTCTTCTGTTACCCAAGGATTTCTATTAGCCCTCGTCTTTTTACGTACGTGATCCTCTGCTACCTTCACAACTTCGTCTCTCAAAGCTACCCATTCTTCTTCTATTGTATTTCTTTCCCCCATTCCTGTCAATTTTTCCCTTATGCTCTCCCTGAAACTCTGTACAACCTCTGTTTCTTTCAGTTTATACAGGTCCCATCTCCTTAAATTCCCACGTTTTTGCAGTTTCTTCAGTTTTAATCTACAGTTCACAACCAATAGATTGTGGTCAGAGTTCATATCTGCCCCTGTAAATGTCTTAAAATTGAAAATCTAGTTCCTAAATCTCTGTCTTACCATTATATAATCTATCTGATACCTTCCAATATCTCCAGGCTTCTTCCATATATACAACCTTCTTTCATGATTCTTGAACCAAGTGTTAGCTACGATTAAGTTATGCTCTGTGCAAAATTCTACCAGGTGGCTTCCTCTTTCGTTCTTACTCCCATTCCACATTCACCTACTAAGTTTCCTGGTTTGAATCCTGCCTCGGGCATGTACGTGTGTGATGTCCTTAGGTTAGTTAGGTTTAAGTAGTTCTAAGTTCTAGGGGACTGATGACCTAAGATGTTAAGTCCCGTAGTGCTCAGAGCCATTTTTGAACCATACCATCTTCACGTATTGAATAATAAATGTGTGCATGCCGCTATACGCGCCTTAATCTCTCTACCCAATAAGGTTAAGCGAGAATAACATCACCTATCTTGAAAGTTCTCTGAGAAGATTTGTTACACTCTCATATAGGCAATATCGACCTGCTACGATCCAACGAGTCTAGGCAATATCAGCCTGCTACGATCCTACGAATCTGTGATGGAACACCACTAACACTAGTTTGGCGCTAGAATCTTACATGCCTTTCACAGATAGACTGCCCATTGCAACCATCAAACCAAATTTGTCCATTTGCCTTCCCTGTTCCTTATTTTTCGTACATCATTTGTACGTTTGTTAGAAGGCAATGTCATCTTTCCCTCTTCTAGTTTGATGCTGGCCTGCATAACTGTTTTGGTCTTCATGTACGAATAATACCCAATATCAGCAACCTTTTCTTTTCCACGTAGTTATCTTCCTCTTCCTCTCTCTACTGCTTCTTCCAGAAGCAAGTTATCTGTCCTGGATTAAAAAAAAAACCCTGTCCAACTAAACTCGTCCTTCATAAAACAAGGTAGTTCGATACTTCCCACATCCACATTTCTAGTACGCCATGATAAGCTTCGTAGCTGGAAGAATTGACCTTAAATTTTTCTATAAATTTGAGACTTGTGGCCTTTTTTTTTAAATTTAAGTTGTACACTTACTGTAAACGGGTACATTTCATGCTACGTTCCAAAAAATAGTTGACAAGCGTAAAATGCTTCTGTGTGTGTGTGTGTGTGTGTGTGTGTGTGTCTACGTGAACAACTCCTAAAATATCGATATGATCCGAATGAACTTCGTTGTGTAATCCGCGAAGGACGCTTCAGCGCTACGATTTCGGTTTCTTAATTTTCTAAGTTGCACCTAGGAATTTTTAAAAGCTTTTCTTATTCAGCCATTTGAATAACTTGGGAATTCTATATTTCCTAAACTACTGATCAGATCAGAATGAAGTTTTCATTTAATTAAATTCGAAATTGCTCCAGATCGCTACACTTCAAAAGTTAGGAAACGGTAACTGAAGCACTGAGGTTGCATTTTGATGTACTGTCAGTTTTCAAAATTTCGTTCAGATACCTCTAATCCAGTCAAAAAGTAAAGTTCTACAATAATTATCGAGCACCTTTTTAAAACTAAAAAGTCGTAAATCATTGAGCTCTTACTTTTACGTATTGTTTTCGTTGGTAGTTACTTAAATGGATGTCTTACAACTTTTAAAATGTTGGAAGTATCGGAATAAACATTTGTACACCGACGGTATCCCGAAAATGTATTCTTCACATCTATACTTATTTCCGTTATTTTCTTTATTTGACACTGAGAATCAAAGTACTTGATCCACATTTTTACTCACAGAATTGACGATAGAGTCGGTCGTTTTTACATAGTTAACTGATTATGTGTAACTTACTGTTTTATTTTTCTGTTAGCAAGCTAAAATCAAATTGGTTTTTGTAACAATTCACAATTTTTTACCTCTTATGATTCATACAATAGGCTATCATTTCCATACAGTGGGTTCCAAATAAAACGATTTTTGTTCCACTTTTTCTTTTTTATTTACAACTTGAAGGAAAACTTTAACGTGTTAATTTACTCGGTTTAATGCCATCACAAGTGACTGAGACTATTCAGTTACGTACCTTCAGATTTAACACTCGCAGAAATTGAAGCTTGTCACAGAATATAAAACTGTACGTCTGACATACTGGTACAGCTGCATCATCAACAGAATGCTTCGGTGATTTGAATAAACAAGGCCGCTGCAACTGTAAGAATTCTTTATTAGAAACACGATCGGTTTCGCAAATTAAATTTGCATCTTTAGGTGCTTCACTTTATACGAAAGAATAAAAGAGTTTATCGGAAATTTAGCCACGCCATGAAACGTATAGATGAAACGATAAGGTCTGTGTCTACTTACAATCAAGGGATTTAAGGTTCTACTTAAACTGGATAAAGCCATTCCCAACATATATATTCAGGAACTCAAAACTTCTGAAAATGTGTTTGGAGGGTAAGGCCATCCCAAACCTAAACAAAAAAAAAGAAAAAAGAATATAAACGTCGAAGTAAGAACGTAGAGGCTATTAAAATAATTTATAATAAAAAATAATTGAAGTATCTAGCGTTTATAACATTATAAGAGGAAAAGTTGTCAAAAGTGTCACACTTTACCTCCATTGTTGACAACTTGAAGAGGAACCGTTGCTGTTGCCAACTAACCGCTATCTGTAGCGAGACCTGCGAGGAAGGCCCAGCATTCGCAGTGTCGCAGACATTAAGTTATCAAATACCTTAAAAGAAATGTTGGAGGATGGCTGCACATTGTAAATTACCGTACTGCAGTAATCAGAAATAAAACACTCTGGCTGGAGGTAAAGTGTGACACTATTGACAGCTGTTTCTCTTTCAATGTTATAAACGCAGCTTTTTTGCAATGTATTTTAATTATTTTTCATTATAAATTATTTTAATAGCTACTATATTCTAACTTTGACGTTTATACTGGATTCTTTCTTAGGTTGGCGATGGCCTTAGCCTCCAATACAGTTTATCACAGACGGTTGCACATTTGTAAGACGTTTTAAGTACCTGGATATATATGTTGGGCATGGCTTTATCCGATTTAAATAGAACCTTCAGTCTTTTGAGTGTAATTAGACACAGACCTCATCGCTTTAGTCTGTGCGTTTCATGGCATGGCTAAATTTCTGATAAGTTGTTTTATTCTTTTGTATATAGTAAAGCACTTAAAGATGCAAGTTTAATTTGCGATACCGGAAGTGTTCTCTAGTAAAGAATTCTAATTGTCGCAGCGGCCATGGAATATTTCGGCTGTGGTTGCCCTATATACAAAGCAGAGAGTACTGCGCTGTATTGAAAGATTCAGAGATTTTACTTTTGGTGAAACACGACACAGTAGACTAAGACATCTGATCATTATGAACGTAAAAGCCTTTCATTAGCTACTATTAAGGGAGCCAGTTCTATTGTTTTCCACAGCGAACTTCACATTTACTTAAGAATCTCCACGCGATGTACAATCTCTTCGATCTGCCGGTGTATTGAAAGAAATGCGAGGGGCTCAGATCAAAAGTAAGCGTTGTTTACATGCTTAGTGCAACACAAAGTGCCACATATCGTGATCTCTATTGGCGTTACGGTAAAGACGTTTGGAGTTAAGACAGTACAAAAAGTAGATCCTAGAGAACGTCAAGTCTAACCGGTAACTGTTTTATCTGTTACACCCATCCTCCATCCAAGTCGTCACACAACCTTCACCTAAATACATTTTGTTTCACACATTCTGTTGTGTTTTCAAAAGGAGAAAAGGAATGGAAACAGATGAGCTAAAGGTACTTCCGGTACGATGGAAGTGGAAGAATTACGGGCAAATTTTAAGCACATTGTACATCACGCATTGGAGAAGTATGTGCCGAAAAAGTGGATTACGAACGGAAAAGACCCACCGTGATTTAACAGCGCAATTCGGAGAATGCTCAGGAAGCAAGGACAGTTGCACTTGCGGTACAAAAAAGATCGGGAGAATGAGGACAGGCAAAAGTTAGTAGAGATTCGTGCTGCTGTAAGAAGAGTGATGCGCAAAGCATACAACCACTACCACCGTCATACCTTGCTGAAAACCCAAGGAAATTCTGGTCTTACGTAAAATCGGTAAGCGGGTCGAAGGCTTCCATCCAGTCACTCACTGATCAGTCTGGCCTGGTAACGGAAGACAGCAAAACGAAAGCTGAAATTTTAAATTTAGCATTTGAGAAATCTTTCACGCAGGAGGATCGTACAAACATACCGCCGTTTGAGTCTCGTACAGATTCCCGTATGGAAGACATAGTGATAGACATCCCTGGGGTTGTGAAGCGGCTGAATGGGTTGAAAATAAATAAATCGCCAGGTCATGATGGGATTCCAATCCGGTTTTACAGAGAGTACTCTACTGCATTTGCTCCTTACTTACTTTGCATTTATCGCGAATATCTTGCCCAACGTAAAGTCCCGAGCGACTGGAAAAAAGCGCAGGTGACGCTTGTAGATAAGAAGGGTAGATGGACGGATTCTCAAAATTTCAGACCAATAGCCTTAACATCGGTTTGTTACAGGATTCTCGAACATTTTCTCAGTTCGAATATAATGAATTTCCTTGAGACAGAGAAGTTGCTGTCCACGCATCAGTACGGCTTTAGAAAGCATCGCTCCTGCGAAACGCAACTCGCCCTTTTTTCACATGATATCTTGCGAACCATGGATGAAGGGTATCAGACGGATGCCATATTCCTTGACTTCCGGAAAGCGTTTCACTCGGTGCCCCACTGCAGACTCCTAACTAAGGTACGAGCATATGGGATTGGTTCCCAAGTATGTGAGTGGCTCGAAGACTTCTTAAGTTATAGAACCCAGTACGTTGTCCTCGATGGTGAGTGTTCATCGGAGGTGAGGGCATCATCTGGAGTGCCCCAGGGAAGTGTGCTAGGTCCGCTGTTACTTTCTATCTACATAAATGATCTTTTGGATAGGGTGCATAGCAATGCGCGGCTGTTAGCTGATGATGCTGTGGTGTACGGGAAGGTGTCGTCGTTGAGTGACTGTAGGAGGATACAAGATGACTTGGACAGGATTTGTGACTGGTGTAAAGAATGGCAACTCTAAATATAGATAAATGTAAATTAATGCAGATGAATAGGAGAAATAATCCCGTAATGTTTGAATACTCCATTAGTAGTGTAGCGCTTGACACAGTCACGTCGATTAAATATTTGGGCGTAACATTGCAGAGCGATATGAAGTGGGACGAGCATGTAATGGCAGTTGTGGGGAAGGCGGATAGTCGTCTTCGGTTCATTGGTAGAATTTTGGGAAGATGTGGTTCATCCCTAAAGGAGACCGCTTATAAAACACTAATACAACCTATTCTTGAGTACTGCTCGAGCGTTTGGGATCCCTATCAGGTCGGATTGAGGGAGGACAGAGAAGCAATTCAGAGGCGGGCTGCTAGATTTGTTACTGATAGGTTTGATCATCACGCGAGTGTTACGGAAATGCTTCAGGAACTCGGGTGGGAGTCTCTAGAGGAAAGGAGGCGTTCTTTTCGTGAACCGCTACTGAGGAAATTTAGAGAACCAGCATTTGAGGCTGACTGCAGTACAATTTTACTGCCGCCAACTTATATTTCGCGGAAAGACTACAAAGACATGATAAGAGAGATTAGGGCTCGTACAGAGGCATATAGGCCATCATTTTTCCCTCGTTCTGTTTGGGAGTGGATCGGGGAGAGAAGATGCTAGTTGTGGTACGAGGTACCCTCCGCCACGCACCGTATGGTGGATAGCGGAGTATATATATGTAGATGTAGATAAACAGTCACAAGATCACATTTATAATCACAAATGTCGACTCAGTATCGATAGAGCTATTCCACTTTCCCTCTCGTCATCTACATAGTCTTCATATACGACAGTGACTTAACAGAGAGAATAAGACTTGGAATAGTTGCAAAAAAGGAAATGCAACTATCAATAGCAGCAACAATACAGCGAAAGAACTCATACTCTGATGGAGGAAGGGATTACTCTAAGCTGCGCGAATGTGAGCTTTGTTTTATTTGTGCAGACAAATGCAGTGCATCAAATGCAGTGGATTTAAAAAATTCATTTACAGAGTTGCCGCACAATATAAAATTTCAAGTGTAAATACATTTGAGGAGCATTTATGTGCTTTTTACAGTGTTATTCGTTCAATAAAGAAAGCAACATCTGACGCTAAACAACACGTGACAATAATGTGGGGATGGCTACAAACAACTTTATAGAGCTTGCTGCTCATTATTTGGACCACATAAAAATTATCTCGCATTGCGTAGCTACAGCTGCACTCAACCAAAGGCACACAAGTGACTATATTGCGCTAAATTTCAGTATATTTGTCCAGGACCGTACAACCCCAGGACAAAATAACATTTAGTAACAGGTAATAATACTAGTGCTAGTATGTTGCAAGTGTAACAAAATTACTAGGTAAAATCCAGCAATTATTTTGTGCATTAATTAAATCTTATTGCTGAATCGTCAATGGTTCAAATGGCTCTGGGCACTATGGGACTTAACATCTGAGGTCATCAGTCCCCTAGAACTTAGAACTACTTAAACCTAACTAACCTAAGTACATCACTCATATCCATGCCCGAGTGAGGATTCGAACCTGCGACCGTAGCGGTCGCGCGGTTCCAGGCTGAAGCGCCTAGAACCGTTCGGCCTCATCTGTCGGCAATCATCAATGAAAGTCAGAGATTTTCATTTAATGGGCAACAAGGATAGAGAAATTATTGAGTATTTTAAGTGAAGTGTCACTGAGAATGAGTTGCGAAGGCATAAAGACACTGGAATTCTCCTTAAACTGACAGATGCAATTCTTGCAATGCTTGAAAGGTACGCAGAGCTAGTTGAAAGTGTACCTGAAATTTTGATGCTAAATACATCTATTCTCTCAGCTTTAGAAACACGGAATATGAAACAGTTGTTTAATCGACTCACAGAAAAAAAAAAAACGATGCAACATGATGGAATTATCCGAATTGGACGGAAATGGATAGATGTGTTGTACATGTACAGGCAAACAAATGATTAGAGTTTCAGAAAAATTGGATGATTTATTCAAGGGAAAGATCTTTACAAATTGAGCAAGTTAACGAGTTGGTCCACCTCTAGCCCTTAAGCAGGCATTTGTTCGGCTTAGCAGCGACTGATGGAGGTGGTGGATGTCTTCCTGGGGGAAATCGTGCCAAATTCTGTCCATTTGGCCCATTATGGTCAGAATTCCGAGATGACTGGAGGACGCTGTCCATAATACTCCATACGTTCTCATCTGGTCAATGTACGGTTTGGCTAGCACGAAGACAAGCAAAAGAAACTCTCGCCATCCGGGGGAGGAGGGGGGGAGGGGGGAGGCTTTACCCCGCACAGACCCAACCCCAGAATGGCCTGACATGATGTGTAAGGAAACAGGACAGAGTACCGTCGACGTACCTCTGTGCCGTAAGGATGCCAAGGATACCAACCAAAGGAGCCTTGCCATGAAAAGCAGTGGCACCCCAGACCATTAGCCGTTGTCGGGTTGTATGGGGCGCGACAGTCAGATTGGTTTCCCACTGTTGTCCTGGGCGTCACCAGACACGTCTTCGTCGGTCATCGGGGCTTAGTTCGAAACGGGACTCATCACTGAAGACAATTGCATTCCAGTCAATGAGATTCATGCCGAAGACATTCTTGTAAGTCCACTATGATTTCAGTTAACATAGGTATGACTTATGTAGCTGATCTTTTTTGCCAGGGGATTTGACAGCTCCTTTTAGACACTGAGTACTTCTCGTCAGTTCTAGCAGGACGATGAATTTTACGAGCAAGTTGAAGGTGTCGCAATGGGAAATCCACTGCCCTCTGCGATCGCTAATTTTTACGTGGAAAAACTCGAAGTCAGCGCTAGAAAATTCAAGTGAGGAAACCATGTCGATGGTATCCGTTTTCGATGATACATTCGTGGTTAGGGCACATGGTAAAAAATCTTTAGAAGAATTCTTTTGTTATATGAAAGGTATAAATGCAAATATCCAGTTTACCATAGAGGTGAAAAAAGTAAATGCAATATCCTTCCCGGATGGCTTAGTTCTGAGATAGGCCGATGAAAGGTTAAAACATAAGTTTTCCGGCAAATCACACATACGGATAGATATCTGCATAAGAGCGCCAACCACCATCGCAACAAAAGAGAGGTGCCATTAGAAATGTTATTGACAAAACCAAATGAATTTGCACGCCAGAACACCTGGATGTCGAATTAGAACATCTGAAGCAGACTTTAGGGAAGAAAGGCTATTCTAGCAAAGAAGTAAATAGAGTTCTGCGTCCAAACACCAGGACAAAAAAAGACAGTAATAAAACTCAAAGATGGCAAAAACACGGTTTATCTTCTTTTTATCAAGAAAGTTATTGATCGGGTTGGCAAGATTTTACAGAAACATGCTATCAGACCGGATTTTAGACCAACTAAGAAAATATGTCAAACTCTCCTCTGTCAGCAAGTGAAGTATATAAGATTCCGTGTATTTGTAGAAGGGCCTACATTGGAATTATCAAGACATGCGTGAACACAAGACTGAAAGAGCATAAAAGACTTTGCCGACTACAGCAAACAGAAAAATCAGCATGATGTCAGGTTTTCCGAAACCAAAATTTTATCTATTATGACAAACTTCTATCCATAACTACGCAGAACAGAAATGGAAATATCTAAGCATAGTGGTAATTTTAACAGAAAAGAAGAAGCCATGAAACTCAGTGATATATGGACAGTGGCTCTGCAACATCGATAAGTGACTTTTTACCCTTGACAGGCGACGGTCGATTGTTAAGTTTTATCTATGACAAAGATAAACTCTGCTGATCACGTGCAAACTCGACAACGCCCACTTTGCACAGAATTTATGTCGCTCTCCGACGTCCAACTCGTCATTAGGCAGGACTCAGCGTCGCTAAAGGTACCTCCGAAGATGTCGAGTGCAGCTCTGTACAAAACTTTAGGAACCGAAAGTTTATTCGACGACGGCCATAAAACCCGGAAGATTCATCAGCAACTATGACATCCAGTGGTGAAAGCCTTCATTGCTTCATCTGTTAAATCCTCGGTAGCATTCAAATATGGTAAGATGGCCATATCGATTCCATTGTTATGTATATCATCATCAATAATAACTATTTCGTACAGTTCATTCAGTGTAATTATTTTTCTGTAAAGAAAAGAGAATATTAAAAAACCCTAACGTCTTTCTGGAAGGACTCAGAAAATACCCCACAATTTCTGCATTATGAAATAACGTGAAAATGAAAATACTAATATAATATGATACATATAACACTTTATATGTAAAATCATCAATATGTTTCGAAACAATAACAAAAAACATGTCAAAACACTCATCCATCCAAAATCATGTCTAATAACTCTTCTGTTGTTATTGAAGTCAAGTCCTCTAAGCTGAATAACATAGGATGACTTGCTTCAACATTGATGGTTACTATACGTATGCCAACAATCGACATTTAACTGAAGATCCATTGCTGCACAAGAGTCTTGTGAAAAAAGAAAACTAATGACTTTAAATTTTCTAAACATCTACAAGCTGTCCTAGGAGGACGCCAGGATCAACTTGGGTAAAGTATCGATGCCTCAAGGTAACGTTACTTGTCTTCCGATATTTTCATGAATATGGTACTTCTCCTACGATTTGCTAGTTCGCATTATTCTTCTCCCTCGTTAGAATTTGAATTAAAATTCACTCAGAAGAAGCAGACTCGCATGGGCATTGTATCCGAACTAACTGGAACTTGTCAGCTCTAAGTTGTTCTAAAATTTGTTTACTGGCGTGTCTAGTGATTGTTTCATCTACCAAAAGATGATGTAATATCGCGAAGGCTCATTTGATTTTTGAAACCGAATTATCATGATAGCTTCATGAAACTACGCTATAAAACAGAGGTGGCGAATTCCGTTGCGCTTTTTGAACGGAGCATAACAGTTAATCTGTGAATTGCATATGCTTTGAAACTTCAATCAAATTGCGTTGCTTCATTAATACGAATTAAAATTCATCAGAGGTACCAATTACTAAAGCATTACAAATTCATAATATTATCATGGTGCAGCAAAGCGAACATTACGGGGAATATGACGAGATTTAATTACAGTTGTTGACTAAGTCAATAACAGAGTTATTACTCATCGACTCGTTGCGAACGGGAACGATTTTATCCTGGAGTCGAGGCAGCTTCAGATTTATGTTACAAAAATTCTTTAATTGTTTTAAGCTTAGAAAAAACGTCTGGAAACCGCATCAGTTGTTAAAGAGTCTTAATTCTAGGTGAATGTACGACAGGTTCCTCTATCTTCAGGCGAACAAACCTACAATAAACATACAGTGTGGACTAGGAGCAAATTAATAGTACCAAAAATGTGGAGTACCTAAATCAGGAAAAGAGGGCGTACAGTACATAGGTAATTTAACATTAGGCCATTTAAATAGTGCGGACTCCCAACGTTCGGGTGGCACTTGCCTTTTGCATTGCCAGTTAAAATGGATATTACATAATATAATACTTAGTGGTAGTAGGCCGTGTTATTGAACACTGCAAGTCGTGTATATAGACGTAAAATAAAAGGACATACCGTAACTATGGTTGAAATTAACTTGCGCTAAAGTAAAGGAATGATGGCTCACCAGTGCTGAAAACCGGTGAAAACAGGAAAACGCCACATATAGTGACCGTGCCTCTGCCAGCAGTAGGAAGGTCGTACCACTGCAAGAAGGTGTAGACACGGCCAATTGTTGGAGAAAACTGACGTTAGGCAATGCGCCGGGAGAGGGCAAGTAAGAAGTTCTGGAATATGTCGATAGAGGTGGCACGAAAGTAACACTGGTAAATCTCTGAAGCGAAGATTGAGAGCTGTTACATAACAGAAATTTCTAGAGTGAAGAAACAGAGCATAAGTAATAAGCAAAAAAGCGTTCTATATAAAACGCTGAAATAACGGCATTACTATAGAAACTGCTAAGATCAAATTATTTAAAAATTATTTTGATGAAACACTAACAATTTCAAAATTACAAAATGACCTTAAGACCTTTTTTACTTACAAAATGACCTCAAAATTACTAAATTACCTTAAAACCAAACATCGGTACATTGACGTTCAGAATAAGACCAAAGTTACAAAGGACCATAAACATTATTAAGGTCGCTTTGTAATTTTGACATTGTTAGTGTTTCATTAAAATAAACTTTAAATAATTTGACCTTAGCAGATTCTGCAGTAATGTCATAAGTTCAGCATTTTACATACAACTGCTTTTTTGCTTATTATTTATGCTCAGTTTCTTCGATCTATACATTCCTGTTATGTAACGGCTCCAAAACTTCGCTTTAGAAATGTACCAACGTTACTTCCAAGCCACTTTCGCGGGCTCTATCGTGATTTTCCACAACCACTCACTTGCCCTCTCGCGGCCCATTGCCCGATGTCAGTTTTTTTTTTTTCCACCAGTTGCCCGTGTCTACACATTCACACGGTGGTACGATCTTGCAGCAGGCATAGCCAGGGTCACTACTGCCATCCGAACGTTGCGAGTTCGTACTATTTCAAGGGCCTATTGTTAAATTAGCTAAGTGAGTATTTCACCCTCTTTTTTCTGGTTTAGGTATTATTAATTTGCTCGTAATCCACTTCGTATGTGTTTTGTAAGTTTTTTCATCCGAAGATGTGGAGTTACAGATAAAAGCGAGCGTAAAAACAATTGAAAACCGAAACTATTGTGAACAATGAAACTAAAATCACGCATTATCTCGAGTTCGACGCATCAAAACACTCAGTTAAGCGCAAAATCGTCGCCTGTGAGAAAGAGCTTGACTGTTGGTTGTCCTACGGAAAATAAAGGCGATGTAGACCCAAACATCGCTAGTCCAGTGCAAGCCACAAGTGTACGCTCGATAAAAAATCCAGTACGGAAAACAAACCAAATACGAGTACTATTAATGAACCGACAGAAGAAACCCCACAAATACAGATTGACAGAAAGTAAATAACAAACGGGGAAACAGAAGAAAATCGACCGCAAAGGGGAAAAAGTAAAAATAATTACATACACGCTACGCGGGCTTTGGCGACCCATTGTCCGCAAAACAAATATCACCAAGAACTGCTTAGTTAAAAAAAGTAAACCGTCACACAAGACTGTGTTACGGTATGAAAAAGCTAGTAAAAATATCCTCAGAAATCTTTCGGATACGACAACACAAATAATCGAAATCACATTCATAATATGCAACAATGATAAAAAGGAATGCTCCAGAGTGGAAAAAGAGCCTTGTTCCGTCTCAGCA
Source organism: Schistocerca serialis cubense (assembly GCF_023864345.2). Taxonomy (NCBI): domain Eukaryota; kingdom Metazoa; phylum Arthropoda; class Insecta; order Orthoptera; family Acrididae; genus Schistocerca; species Schistocerca serialis. Next base: position 173,702,788 of record NC_064642.1, read on the forward strand.
AAATCAGAGGTCACAAAACGAGTGAAAACGTAACTCATTATTTATAAAACAGTTTTCTATGTCACATCTATGAAGAGAATATATTGAATAACAGCTTTAAAAATGGAGCTGATATTGATCGAAAAGAGGAACATTTCATGGCCAAAGAGTGTTGTAACATATTTTTTCTTTTATTCTCCGTGGTGCCTAGTGCTCCAGTACAATACACTGTCCTATAAAATTTGGGTATCGAGAACATTCCACTAGAAAAGGAACATAGTTATGGAAAAATAAACTGCAGCCATAGCTATAGCAGCCGGCCGGAGTGGCCGTGCGGTTCTAGGCGCTACAGTCTGGAACCGAGCGATCGTTACGGTCGCAGGTTCGAAGCCTGCTTCGGGCATGGATGTGTGTGATGTCCTTAGGTTAGTTAGGTTTAATTAGTTCTAAGTTCTAGGCGACTGATGACCTCAGAAGTTAAGTCGCATAGTACTCAGAGCCATTTGCACCATCTGAACCATAGCTATAGCCTGTGCAAATATGCAGTACCCCAGAACACATTTTAATGCAATATCATCCTGTATAGTCGAAGTGCGACGTGCGTGTTTCTTACATGTGAACAGTAGCTAGCTGAACCAGAAAATTTACAGCTGTAATGAACATCTGGAAATTGTGCGTTCATGGTATCGATCGGGAGACTACTGTTACAGGTGGTATGTACTTATTTGTGTGGGGGTGTATGTGTGTGTTTTAGCAGTACCAATAGAGCTGATCTAAACAACTTTGGTGTGTATATGAATCTGGGACTGGAACTGGCTGTTCCAAATACAAATATTACAAACATGATTATCGTTTCTGTGTACCGGTCCGCAGACGACAATTTTGGAAGCTTCGTTAACCAGTTGTAAAGCTGTTTCCTCTACCTAATCCATTTGGGAGCAAAAACTGCCTTATGTGGTGATTTCACTATATAAGGAGCAGCCTCACGAAAACGAGACAGACGGAAAAGAAGTAAGTAAACAGTTTATTATTGCAAAAGTAAGCGCCATAACTGTTAAGATGCGTATTTATCCCACTATGAGAGAAGACGGTCAGTGCCCTTTTGCAAAAATGTTTGCAGTTGCCCATAGAACCATAATTGTAAACAGGCGTACACCTCTTCATCCGAAGCCAATCGACAGCCATGAATGTCTTTTTTTTCAAGGCACAGACACATGTAATTCGCAAGGGGAGAGATTGGGACTGTGTAGAGGATGTGTAAGAGCTTCTTCAGCGAAATTTTTGCAGCGTGGTCCAAAGAAACTTGGGAGAATGTTACCAAGTCCCGATCTCTCGCACTGTCATTTCCGTATTCTTGTTGCTCTGAAAAAAGATATTCGTAAACGTCGACATGCTTCAGATAAAGAGGTGTGCGCCTGACAACTATCAGGGTTACTTAGGCAACGTCAAACATTTGTCCATGAAGGTAGTAGCTGTCTTTTCTGACAGTGGGATAACGTATTAACAATTGTGGTGCTCAGTTTTGAACTAATAAATAGTTCATTTACCTTTTCCCGTCTGTCTCGTTTTCATTTGACTGCCCCTTGTACGTATTCGTTAGAACAGTTGTAGAGAGAGAGAGAGAGAGAGAGCCTTAACGTTCGTAATAAACAATTATGGACTATTTGTGGCAGAGACGTCTTCTACTATCCTTTAGGCCAAAGCGCATCCAGAACTCAGACGAACAACTAAGAATTTTCGTTCGTTAAACGTGACATAATTTTCTAAAATTATCTACCATTTTGACATACAGTAGAACCTGGCTACAAAAACATTCAAAGGACCTCGAAAATTATGTTGTTATAAACGGGTTTTGTTGTAACGGAGATTCGTATTTTCAGTTTATTGAGGTAGAAAATGGAAGAGAACGAATTTATTTAGCCTGGTTTTATTTTACATACAGTATTAACTTTTAACGTTACGTGAATACAGTATAAACAATATTATGTCGAATACTCACTCAACTTCTTTACTTAGGAGTGAAGCAATCATTCATTTTACTCTGCTGTCTATTTGGCCAATAGACACATTCTAAATTATGTTCTGTGTTCATTATTTCATTTGCAAGTTCACCGCTCCCACCCCTAAATTCATAGGAGATATTCACAATTCTAATGGCTTCGAAAGCGTCACTCCTCTTCTTCTTTATCTCCCTCGCTCATTCATGGTCACTGTGCCCCTGATTCTTCACTTCATTTGCAACTTTGTCTTCAGTTTACACTTCGGTTGTAACAAGGTCATCATCTATTGTTACGTACATTTCGTAGTCGAATTGGTTGATAATATCACAGTTAACTTCTGGTAGCAATGCCGGTATCGGCAGATCATCAGTGTCATCGAAAATGACTTCCGTTTCGGTGGGGTTTATTCCTTCAGTTGTGGTTCCCGCATGACGGAAACCTTTCTTGATGGTTTGGGCTGTGACCCGGCTCCACGCTTTGGTAATACATCTGATAGCATCCATCATTGTAAAACAATAATCCTGCTTTTTATAAATCCATTGTATCATTTTCGGTAATATTAGCTTGCTATAGCGGCATTTCAGACTCCTATTTACTCCTTGGTCCATGGAGTGCAATAAGCTTGTCGTATTTGCTGTAAGAAAAACAAGCTTAATGTTCTCCATACCTGGAAGTGCAAGATGTGCCGGACGGTTATCATAGAGAAACAGTATCTTCATTTTCTGATTTCTAAGCTCCCGATCCCTATGCCTTATATCAGCTTCTAAGAGTTTAGAGGTCAACCAGGACTTTGCAGTAGGTTTGCTGTACACTGGCAGATTTTTAACATGTATAAAAGACCTACGATTTTTTTATTAACGTACCACGAACTTTTTCTCAGTTCCATCTGCGTTAGCACAAACCACAGCTCTCATTCGTTCTTTAGATAATTTACCACCAACACATTTTTTGTCCTTAAATTTCAAAGTTTTTTTCAGGTGACAATTTGAAGTATGACTCTGAGCACTATGGGACTTACCTTCTGAGATCATCAGTCCCCTAGAACTTAGAGCTACTTAAACCTAACTAACCTAAGGACATCACAAACATCCATGCCCTAGGCAGGATTCGAACCTGCGACCGCAGTGGTCGCGCGGTTCCAGACTGTAGCGCCTAGAACCGCTCGGCCACTCCGGCCGGCACAATTTGAAGTACATGCCGATCTCGTCTGCATTAAAGATGTCACAGTCTGCATATCCTTCACGTGTTGCAGGTAGTGAAGCAATGTTGATTTGTTTCAGTATTCACACTGTTGGCTTCACAATTCACTTTGCCAAAACTAATGCCATGACGTTGCTTGAATTTGTCAGTCGAGCCACTGCTGCACAGAAATTCCTCAACTTTTAATTTCTTGGCTAATTACTCTGCTTTCACCGTAAGGAAAGGTCCACTGACGGGTATATCGATTTTCCTCTGTTGCCTAAACCACTTAAGCAGCGCTTCATCCACGTTCCTCCGTTCAGCTTTTCGTAACCACTTAATTTTGTTCAAACGCAGTAACAGTTTTACCCTTGTTCTTCCAAATCGTTTGCACTGTGGAATTTACGACGTCAAATTGACGACACACGTCAACCTTTTTAGCTCCATTCTCGGTTTCATGAATCACTTTCACTTTTTATTCCACGGTTAAAACTTTTCCTTTACTGGCCATGCTGTTCTAAAATGAGTGTACGTTGTAGCAAATTGATATGGAAACTGACATCCCGTTTTCTGTTGAAGAGTTCTGTGATTGTCACCACTACTGTACTATGAATGCGCTACAGTAACAATGAGGTGAGGAGTCTATGCTACACTAATGAATAATGAGCTTATGGCATTCGTGGCCGGGAGACCCCTCGCGAGGCGGTTCGGCCGCCGCTCCACAAGTTCTTTAACGCCACTACAGCGACTTGCGAGTGAATGAGGATGAAGAGATGATGAAAGACACACAACACACAGTCATCTCGAGGCAGAGAAAATCCCTGACCCCGCCGGGAATCAAACCCGGGACCCCGTGGGCGGGAAGCGAGAACGCTACCGCAAGACCACGAGCCGCGGACTAAGCTACACTATTGTTGACGGAAGAGCAGACAGAAGAATATGCCAGGTTGCCACATTACAAGAACAGATTTCATTCTACAGTAAATTATTTCTTGGAAAATCGTGTTGCTAACTGACGCTGAAAATGACGTTGTATACGAGATATATATATTTGTCGTATCAAGGAAGGATGAGAAGTGCGTTCCTTACGGAAAATATGGTCGTACCACAGAAATTATAGCGTTATAGCCCTGTTGTCGTTGTAACCGATGTCGTTCTAAGAAATCAAAACTATAATTTGTATTCATGGCATTATACTGTCCCAGATTTAACTAAAGAATTTGAAAATTGATGTATGCGAAAATATAAATGCTTTCAGCATATCCTCCTCTCATTTTCCTCATTTATTTCGGCTGATCCCGGCGGAGGCTTGAGTCTTCCCTCGGGCATGTGTTTGTGTGTGTGTGTGTGTGTGTGTGTGTGTGTGTGTTTGTCCCGCTCTCTAACGAACAGCTTTCAAGGAACTTCCTCTAGTTAGCCGAGCGGTTTGAGGCGCTGCAGTCATGGACTGTGCGGCTGGTCCCGGCGGAGGTTCGAGTCATCCCTCGGGCATGGGTGTGTGTGTGTCCTTAGGATAATTTAGGTTCAGTAGTGTGTAAGCTTAGGGACTGATAACCTTAGCAGTTAAGTCCCATACGATTTCACACACATTTGAACATTTCATTTATTTATTTAATTAATATTAATTTGAGTTATGATTATTTTTGTTAATACGAGTTTGATTTCACGTGGGTTATGAGTGATTCTGAGGCTCTTCTGAAGTTGGTTCTGTAATTTATTTTCTCTACATATTTCGTTCCATCTCGATTATGTTCTGTGCACGACTTTGGCGATACATGTTTTCTGGAAAGCTCCGTGAGGGATCTGGTCTTAGTGGAACGAGAGGTATTTATAGCTTGATGTTACCTGCTGCAAGGGTCGACCCCACTTGAAGCCAGGGGGAGTTCACAGCCGAAGCGTTGACGTGGGTCGAACTCTGAAATGACGTTCGCCAGTACGTGGGAATCAGCGGGGAGCTAGCGAAACAAGAGAGCTGCCGACTGCACGACGGAGGTTTCCTCTGGAAATTAGACTGCATACAACACGAGGGACTCAGCTCGGTAATACATCATCTTTTCAGAGGGAACACGAACAACACTCTGTTGCTAAAATAGGCGAGTATCTAGCATTTTACTGAAGGACTGTTTGGAACACATAAAGTCTTCCCTTCGCTTCGTGAAGATTACTCAGGGCTACAGCCTTTTTCTCTGTTTGTCGGATTCGAAAGTATCACCTGGGCGTGGAGCCTGGGAACATCGTTGGGTGCGCTTTCGCTATTTCCGGGTACGTTTCAGATTGGCTTTTCCGTATAGATTCACTAGCTGGGAGTAGAAACGTTAGTGTAAAATTTTAGTGTTAAGTCGTTTCATTGTTAGTAACTTTTGAGCCGGCGCTCCATTTGGCTCTACGGGCTGTCAGGAAGTGCAGCACAGAACTCAGAAGGACGGAAGTGAACATGTCTGGAGCGCTAATCAGTCACTGGCAGAGTTGCAGAGGGGTTGATCTATTCGATAGCAAGCGGTCTTGGGTTGCGCACTGTGCGTGGTGAGCAGTTTTATTGAGAGGTAAAGCGATTTTGCAATTTTTTTCGAGTTTTCTATTTTAATTGCCATTCCTACATACCGTACTACCTCTTTGGTAAGACAATGGCTGAGCCTGGGCCGGCATAGTACCGTATGTTTTGCGTAATACCCACACTCATTCCACGTGAATATCACCCCACGGTAGTACCGATAACTAGGCACGCTACGTTTGAGTAACGTTGACGCCCGCTGAAGCACCCTCGGCCCACCAATAGGAAGCCTGGGGGGCAGTCACGCGGGACGCGCTGGGCGGTTTCATGAGTGCTTCAGTACTGAAAACGCTCTCTTGCCTGCCAGTACGGTCCGCGACCGGACGTGTGCACTAGTTCCCCCCTTTGGGGGCGCAATGCCTCTCACTTCAACTGCAGTAGTCTCCTGTAACCGTTGCGAGCTTGAGTATAGTGTATCTCTTAGGTGTGGGCTTTTGGAAAAATACGCTCATGCTCATAAATTAAGCATAATGCTGATACATGGCGAAACAACGCTCTGGTGGGCGGTTTGCGGGTTTAAATCAACACGGGTTATGACCATGCGGTGCATTTGACCTGCGGTCTTCGCCCGGTGGCGCTGGCAGCGGTTCTCATACGCACAGGTGTGTTGGTGATCGTCAGAGTACGGTGCAGCGAGTGAGTGTGCAGACGTTTACAGACGTGCTAATGGTGACTGTGTGTTGAAAATGGCTCAAAGAACACATATTGATGACGTTATGAGGGGTGGAGTACTAGGGCGACTTGAGGCTGGTCAAACACAGCAGGTCGAAGCACGGGCCCTCTGTGTGCCACGAAGTGTGATCTCAAGATTATGGCAACGATTGCAGCAGACAGGAAACGTGTCCAGGCACTACAGTAGGGGACATCCAATGTGTAAAACACCACAAGAAGACCGATATCTCACCATCAGTGCCCGCAGACAGCCACGGAGTATTGCAGGTAGCCTTGCTCGGGACCTTAACCGCAGCCACTGCAACAGTTGTCTCCAGACACACAGTCTACAGACGACTGAACAGACATGGCTTATTCACCCAGAGACCTGCAAGGTGCATTCCACTGACCCCTGGTCACAGGAGAGCCTGTAAAGCCTGGTGTCAAGAACACAGTACATGGTCATTGGAACACTGGTCCCAGGTTATGTTCACAGACGAGTCGAGGTATAGTCTGAACAGTGATTTTCGCCAGGTTTTCATCTGGCGTGAACCAGGAACCAGATACCAACACCTTAATGTCCTTGAAAGGGACCTGTATGGAGGTCGTGGTTTGATGGTGTGGGGTGGGATTATGATTGGTGATCGTACACCCCTGAATGCCTTTGACAGATGAACTGTAACAGGTCAAGTGTATAGGGACGTCATTTTGCACCAGTATGTCCGCCTTTTCAGGGGTGTAGTGTGTCCCACCTTCCTCCTGATGGATGATAACGCACGGCCCCGCTGACCTGCCAGTGTGTAGGAATACCTTGAAACAGAAGATATCAGGCAAATGCCGTGGCCTGCCTGTTCCCCAGACCTAAACCCCATCGAAGACATCTGGGATGCTCTCGGTCGACGTCTTTCTGCACGTCTTCAAACCCCTAGGACACTTCAGGAGCTACGACAGGCACTGTTGCAAGAATGGGAGGCTATACCCCAGCACCTGCTCGACAGAGTATGCCAACCCGTTGTGCGGCCTGTGTACGTGTGCATGGTGATCATATCCCATACTGATGTCGGGGTAAACGCGCAGGAAACAGTGGCGTTTCGTAGCACATATGTTTCGGGACGGTTTTCTCAATTTATCATCGATACCGTGAACTTACAGATCTGTGTCGTGTGTGTTTCCTATGTGCCTGTGCTATTAGCGCCAGTTTTGTGTAGTGCCACGTTGTGTGGCACAACATTTTGCAATTATCCTTAATTTATGAGAATGAGTTTAAAACCTCCATCGGTAGCTGGAAACAGTCCCTTCTTTCGAAGCTTTTTCGCTAACACCACCAGACGCTTCGCTTCTTCTTCATTTTCCCATCCTAACCAAGTTCATCTCGTACAGCACTAAACTCGGTACCTTTAGCACTGATGACACGTGGAGTTGGAGGGAAGCAGCCTTTGATGTACATCTGGCCGTCTCACAGCTGATGCTGGCACGTATTTAGTGACGCCGACGCTTCTTTTGCCGACGTAGTCGTCAGTTGAGCGATGATAAGGTAAATATATAAAGCCAACCACTGAGTCAGTAATGAAGTTTAGGAGTGGTCGATTTACAATGTAACTGATGTTTAATTGGCGGATGGTCGATGTGTCTGCAAGACTCACCAGGGTGTACTAGCTGGAATCTCGGGCTTCGTTCTGTATTCCTTATTTCGCTTGGGATCGTGAAGTCACTCGCGTCGGTGAGGGGAAACTTGTTACTTGGCTTCGTATGCAATATGACGACAGTCTTTTCCTTGTTGCTAGCTTGTTTGGTCTAATCTCCCAGTATTCTAATTTAACGTTCGAATCAATATTTTTGCTGTTTATAATGTGCTCTTGTGTACAGCCTTTTTTATGCCTGCATTTGGTAACGCTTTTGTAAAGTAGAGACGAGTCTGCAACAGGCTCGACATAGGATTTAATCTCGCAGTTTGATTTCACACATTCCCTTAACTGTACATAAGAATTCTTCGCCGTAATCCTGTTGCTAATTTCTAGATTTTCATGACGTTTTTTTCAAATCTGGGTACGTGATAGCATTCGGCGACACTTTAATGGTAACTGGATCCATAGGAACACTCTCTTTCACGAGGGTCTAGGTATGGCAGGCATTGTAATCGAACCTCTGATGGCGTCTCTCAAATTTTGCTAGATAGAACTTTTATTCATCAGTGTATCACTTTTACAAGAGAGCTGGATTTACCGAGGTATTATAGTTTCAGAACAAAAAAACCGTAAAACTTATGAACTGGTATTTACATGCTTACTGGTATAGCTTGACAAGAAAGGGATGCATAGTCGGTAGTGGCCTTATAATAACAATCATCCTGGCAATCGCCCGAAGTAATTGAAGATAACCACGGGTGGTAATACACTAAGATGGATGACACGAGTGTTTGTGGTCAATTTCGTTTGTAGAATGAGGGCACTTTCCTGGCATCCTATTAATATACGAAGATACATGTTCACCTCTGTTATTTATATCTATTTTCTTATTTGATCTGCATTTGTATGTTTCTTATTCGAATATAATAATAATTGGATAGTTAACTGCACTATAGCCGGTCCGAATCCCAGCTGAGAAAGGAGGAGGGGGAGGAGTAACACCGCAATAAAGAACCTTGGCTCATCTTGTCTGGGTACCTCTCGAGGGCTCCTTGCCAGGGCAACAGTCAAGGCCTCAAAGGCAGTGAAGGTAGAAGTGAAGATCATAGGTACGACGGAACTGGCGGAAGAAGCAACCCTTTTTTTTAGGGATACTGTACAGGCTACATATTATAATCCAAATGTGTCTGGCCCCATATCAGAAGGTGCTTGGTCTGCGAGTGTACCCCATATGAGGGGCGGCTTAAATACCACTCTGGGACTTAACAATCTGTTTTCAACGCGAATTGAATAACAACAATTCCCCGAGAGGAATATTAAATAGC